>NW_020664589.1:3397176-3402816 GCF_002925995.2 Terrapene triunguis | reverse complement strand
GGGGTGCTGTGAGTCAGGATGGATGTTTGATCGGCAGAGCTGGGTGGGGGGTGAAGGAAGGTGTTGGGGTGCTGCGGGTCAGGATATGACGTTTGATTGGCAGAGCTGTTCTAGGAGAAGCACCTCTGCCTGGCATTAGCCCAGCCATATGCCATGCGGGACAGGCAGTGAGTGTCCAAATCCAGACCATGAGGAGGGTACTACAATAGAGACGATATTGGACGTCATAGCGAATGGAAGAACGCAAAGCCAGGAAGGACCGAAACAAAGCCTAAAGAGTGAGCCAACCAGGGCTTGGTTGAGGTGGGCCAACACTGGGTGTGTGCATGGCCCAGTGAGTTGCCCAGCAGATGGCAAGGATGGTGGTGCAGCCTTTAATGCAAAGGAGCCCCCCAAGTGTCTAGAAGAGGGCAAGGGAAATGTCCTGCGTGGGAGCTGTCTATGGGCAGTTTATTCCTAGGGCTGGTGACCTGTGCCAACTCCAAAGCAGGCCAGAACCCTGGGGTTTGGATGGCTTGTGGAACTGATAACAAGAAGACGATGTGAAATTCAAAATGGACGCAGGAGCTGAGGCCACTGTTCTGCTGATGAGCATATTTAAGGAAATATCAGGGAACAAACAACTTGCCCAAACCTGGGTGACTCTGTAGCCGTTGAAGAGGCCTGCACAAGGCTGGCTTAGTACTGGAATTCACCATGCTTGTGTGCTAGTGGTTGCATTATTTCCCATACTTGCCCGCTTCTCTGCAGGCATGACTTGCTGGTGCATTAGATGGAGCAATTTTAATTTCTTTACATTGCGACTTCTTAGGTGTGTGTGCATGTGAGAAAGGGCAACAGTCCTTTAAATACGGAGAAATGTTCCCTCGGCGTGTGGCATGGCAGGGCCCTGTTTTCCACGCTCAGCCACTGTCGCTCCCCGATGGAATTTGGAAGGAGGGGATTTTCTGCTGGTGCCTGTTCGGTTTGGGAAGCCGTTGTTGCTCCCGGTGGGCCAGTAGAAAATGTACAGAACTTAGCTTTGAGTTTGGGTTTGCTGCACATGCGTGTCTAGGCTGGGATCTGACCCTGCTGCTCCCTCATGAGCGTCAGTTCAAAAGAACCTAGAACCTCAATGTGAAACATGGGAAAAATCCCTGTGTTCCACTTGGCTTGAAGCGGTGAACATCTCATCGCTTTGCAAATCTACAAGTCAGCCCCGGCTTTATGTGTAGCTAGGCCCTGCTTCTCTCGAAAAGCTTGCACATCTTCGGTTCATCTGGAAGTTCCCTCGGCTGAGCCCGGGAAAGTGCAGTCTCACTTAGGGTTTCCTACGACTGTACTATCAATGGCCGGTGTTAGAAGAGTTCATGGTCTAGGAGAGTGTAAAGACACTTACAAACCAGGCAGGATTGTGCCCAGCACAAGTGGGAAGGGCAGCACAAAGAAACTTTCCCTTTCCCTCGCTCCTCTGATCCTGGAATAGGTACAATCTGGTCCTTGCGCTCAGGGGAATGCCAGGTATCCACAAGGTTGGTGCTGAAGGATGGCCATTCTGGGCCAGACCAAAGGTCCCTCTATCCCAGTATCCTGTCTTCTGACAGTGGTCAATGCCAGGTGCTTCAGAGGGAATGAACAGAACAGGTAATCATCAAGTGATCCATGCCCTGTTGCCGATCCCCTGGCAGAGGTTAGGGACACCATCCCTGCCCATCCTGGCTAATAGCCATTGATCGACCTGTCCTCCAGGAACTTAACGGCACTCCCAAAATAGGTGGGTAGAAGGTGGGGCCATGATGACACCCCGCCTGCAGAAGTGGGTGGGCCCAGACGGGGGCATGAGCTGTTCCTTTGCAGCAGGCACGCTCTCTGGAGTCAGGCGCATTGGAAGTGTCCTGCAGCCCTGCTGGGCAATATGGCTGCAGGACTCTCACAATGCAGGTGTGTGCCTGAGAAGTGCAGTGAATGGCCTGAAATGACTGAAAGGGTTTCAGTCTCATGCCCCTTGTCTGCATTGGGAAGCCCTGTTGCCTCATGCCAGTCAGGCGACTTGTCAGATCTGAGTTTTTGTTTCCAAATGACCAGTGCTGCCCATTGCCTCGGCTCTGCACGGCTCCGGGTGGGTGGGTGCCCCAGTGGCCGGCGCTGTTTAGGAAGTGCCTCAGCGCTCGATGTCCGCACGTCTTTTAACCTTCACCCCCTTGCCCACGTTGTAGCTGCTGAGGCGACGCAGGAGACGGTGGAGTCCTTGATGCAGAAGTTCAAGGAGAGTTTCCGCACCAACACACCCATTGAGATCGGCCAGCTCCAGCCGGCCCTGCGCAGCACGTCGATGGGGAGGCGGAAACGCAGGAGCAGACCCCGAGGTAGGAACCCCCCCTTTTGGAGTGATGTCACACTTCCTCCTCCTGTACCATTGAACTGGTCATGAGTACGGAGACCGTTGCTTCCCAGAGGCCAATGCACGAGCCTGTGGCAAGCCGGGAGGGGCTGCATAGGGCTCTGCTGGGGCGCTCTGCTCACTTGACCACATGGGGAAACATAAACTTTGAGGTGTCACAAAATCCCTCCATAGCTTGGTGAGGGAGACAGCGCCCGCCCTGAGAGGATGTGCCTCAGATTGTAACAGGCAGTTGGGGTGGTGGTGGTTGTGAATGAGGTTGGCCCATGTCTCAAATTTGATTAAGTCTGTGCCTGATCCTGATTGGTGCTGATTGTCCCTTCCAACTCGATGAGCACTTTCACTCTTCTTGAAGTTGGCAGTAGCTGAGGGCACCTAGCACCTCTCAGGATCAGGCCTATAATGTTAGTCCTTAAAGTTATGATCCCCACGGACGAAGCCGTGTGTAGGAACGGGAGTTACGGGTAAATGAAATTCAGATTTTGTGCAAATCTTTTTGTTGTTTGGGGGCAAAATGGATTTCTGATCACCCAAAATTCACGTCATTGGATTTCCTCTGTGTTGCACAATTGCCAATCTTTGACCTATAGAAATAAAGGGGGGGAAACAGGGACATGCCACATAGTTCCACTGGAATCGATTGGCTGGGGAGATGGCTTCAGACAGACTGGGGGAAAGTGTGTGTTTGTTTTAGAATAATGGTGTGAGAATTAGCATGTACAATGTAGCATGTTTATATGGATTTCAAAGCATAATATAATATGGCCTGGCAGTATGGTTTGGTTCGTGGCACTGTTTGTCATGCCCCCCACACCCCTGCGCAAACGTTCTAGAATTTGACTGGTTGTGACCCTGCTCTTAGAACTTGTCAGTAGGGGTAGTTTTATACTCAACAGCAGGGGGCGATGTTGCTCTTCATTGTGAGTATGCACTGATATAGGTTCCTGGTTACTCTGCATTGTGGGCCTTGTACGTTACCACACATACAGTTGGTGCCCAGCTGCTAATAACCCAGTGGCAGAACATTAACGCCCAGAGAAGTCACACGGTCCCTCATGCATCAGCATCTGGCTATTTACTGACTCGGGATGAAATGTCGAAATCTTAAATTTTTGCAAACCAAAAATCCGAATAAAACTTTGGCTCTGGTCCATTGAAATGTTTTGTTTCAATAAGTTTGAAACACTTTTTGTTTCAGCTTCGACCATTTAAAAGTTTTTGTTTTTAACAGAGATATAATTTGCTTCAATTTCCAAACCAAACGTCATTTTGAACCAGAAAACTGTAAGTTTTCATTTAGAAAATGTAAAAATAAACATTCGGACAGTTTTGAAACTTCCGTGTTTTTCATGTCAAGAAATCCTTCAAAATGGCAGAAAAGTTTTGGTTTAGATGGGATCTGCATTTTCCTACTGAAAAACTCCCCAACAAGTGGTCCAAAGTTCTCAACCAGCTCCGTCCTTAACCTTTCTTCACCTCACGACTCCAGATCCCCGAACTCCGCTCCAATTCCCATGGTGCTTCAAAGGATTTCTGGCTCCTACCGGTGCTGCAGTTACCACGGGTGATTGCAGCTTCCACACACGTACCCGAGCTAGCTGTAATCTAGCTACTTTGGGTATTAGAGCAATACGCTCTTCAGAGCAGGCTGCTCCCCAAGTAATTACCCAGAGTTCCTGGTTGGCTTGTACAGGCCATGCTGAAACATGTGTGGCCTTGGCTTCCCTGCTCTGGTACCCGCGCTAGTTAGAGTTTGGTTGGCTGGGTCAGCCCGTGATTACAGTAGAGACACCCCTGGAGAAGTGACACGCTCGCTCTGTGTCCCCAGTGGGAGCTGGGAGCAGAGGAGATCAGAGCTCCTGGGTGGGAGGCCTCTCTTTCCTGTGAGGAGGGTGGGGTCGGTCTATGGGCAGAGCGATCGGAATGCTTCCCCTGCAGGGGGCGTCGGTGTGCTAGCAGGGTGTGAGGTACAGCCGGCCCCTTCCTGGGGTCAGACCCTGCTCTGCAGTGAGGACGGGGTCTGGGTGTGCAGTAGGAATGGGGTGAGTCGGTGCACTGGGTGTGCAGTAGGAACGGGGTGAGTAACAGAACCTGTCCTTGATACGCTGAGGGACGTATCCGTCCCTCAGCGTATCAAGGACAGTTTCTGTTACTGCAGTAATAAAAACCGTTGCGCTGCCTTTCTGGTTTTTCCTGGTGAGAACTCCACTGGTGGCTGCCCCCGTTCGCCTCCGGCCTTTCTCTGCACCGGTCCCGGCGGGCCAGACCTGCTGCGACTCTGGAACTGTCCGAGTGGCTGTCAGGGATGTGGTTTGCTGTCTGGCTTCCCCTTCAGGCTCTGCAGGATGCGATGGGCAGCATGGCCTCATTTGCAGCTGACGTTCTGGCACTATGCAGAGAACACATGGTGTCCTTGCGCTTCATTAACTCACTTGCCTCGTCATGGAAGCCTTCAGCCTTTCTGGAGAAGGTGACTCCTCAGCGGAGAGATCCTGGGCCAGGCTTTCATGGCGGCCATTAAGACCTCAGTGCTCCGAACTTTCTCCTCTAGCCCTCCCTCCCACACCTTTCTGGTGTCTCTGTTTCCCGCCTAGCCATACATCAGCCATGCACAGTACAGCACTCCTGCCACACCATGCCCATCTCTCTGTAATTCCCCTACAGAGGAGAAGAGACAGGCTGGGCTGTAATGAATGTAAAGGGGGTTCTTTACTTAGGTTGCTGGACATGGGAAACATCCCTGTGGCTCTCCCTGGCTCTCTAACTCCCATACTGCCTAACTCAACTTGTGCTGCTTAGTGTAACACTCACATAAAGTATTTATGTCCCCCTCCAGTGGCTAGTCTGCATAGAGGATGATAGCCTGCCAGTGCTGCCAGCTAAAGGAGTTCCTCTTTTAACTCACGTGGCTGAAATGTGTGGCCTGGTTCTAAAGTTCCAGAGTTCGAACCGGGCTGGTGGATGGCAGGGAATGGGGGGTGGGGGGAAGGTTATTTTATGACTTTATGACACAGAGAACCTTCCCTTGATTTAAGCGGCCATGGTATGCTCTTCATGTAGGTGCCTAGAGCAGTGCGGGTCGGCTGCACGGCTTTTTCTGCAGCAATGTTGGAAAGCCCAGGGAAAAATGCTTTCCTCTCTGTTTACTGTAGGTTTTGTTTTTCATTTATTTATGAGCCTGAAATGTGATCTTTTATTCTGGGTACATTTTCCTGTGGTAGAGGACTGGAGAGGGCTTTTTTTTTTTTTTTTTTTTTTTT
>NW_020664589.1:3371682-3397076 GCF_002925995.2 Terrapene triunguis | reverse complement strand
TTTTTTTTTTTTTTTTTTTTTTTTTTTTTTTGGTAGCTCTGGCCATAAATTATTCACTTAGTGTGAGGAAAATGTTCTGACTCTTTAACTGGTTTAAATTATTTGGTTTAGTCTGTTGTAGTTACTCAAATATGCATCTCTGTATTTCAGAGCAAGGCAAAGGTGGATGACTTTGGGGTCAGACAGGCTGCCCTGTGAGATTTCTCCCCCCCCCCCAACCATTACCTTTCCTCTCCTTTAAAGCCCTTGATGAGGAGACATTTTCTAGTCACCCCAGCAGCTGAGCAAAGCTAGCAATACTCTCCACCAGCGCTGCTCTTCGGTTGTCCAGAGGTGTTGCTCAACCAACTTGAAGTGCTGCTCAAACCCTGGGATGGAGAAACTTCCCCAGCACCCGTTAGCCCAGGAGCGAGGGCCCTGAATCCAGATCTCCTGGATAGACTGTCACCCACTTTCCAATGGCTCTCTACTGCCCTGTGACCATCTGACCACCTAGGACTCGCGAAGAGATGTCAGCAGCCTAACACTGTTTGCCTTTAGGAAAATGTTCCTTGTATTCAGCCTAATGCTTCCTTTTCTTAATCTCCCCACATTACTCCTAGTGAAAACCCCAGCAGCCCTCCCTAACCGGTAACCTGCCACGCATTCAGTCTGGTGGTTGGCCGTTCTTGCGACTTGATGGCTGTTGGGCCTCCTACAGCAATGTGGGGGAAATGTCCAGCAGGCATTAGCTTGCGATCTCCCCGACTCTTCCGTTCGTGCTCCCCTCAAGGGAAACAAATAACCCTCTGCTGGACTGTTCGGTTCCCTCATCCACCCCTCTTTCCCAGACACTGAATGCGAGTGCTGGGGCACGACGGAGACTGGAGAGTGGGACGTGCTTGTGATCTTGGTCTTGGCAGGGCGTTTCAAACGGAACCCTTCCTCTTTGCTTTTCCAGTTCAGGACCCACTCACGCTACCTCCCATAGTAACATCTCGTCACACTCCCCCCAGGAAACCTTCACATTCCTCTACGGAGAGAGACCCGAGCCATGCGGCATCAAAGCCCTACTCCTGTGAAAATTGCCATGACCGTGGGTGGTCAGAACCTTGGTTTTGTGTCTCTAGTAACTGATGGCTCCATCAGTGTCACAGCGCCCCCTACCACCGAACTCAATCTTCTCTACGGGAGGGCTTTTCTCCCATTAGCCCTGCTCCCTCTGGCTTCAGCCAGCCTGTGAAAAGCAGGCTGGTTTGGAACCAGAGCTCACAGCTGCTTTGTCTATAAATCTTCCCTGATGTGCTTTTCATCGTATTTTGCTTTCCTGAAAGGGTCTGTCTCCTTCAGGGCGTTTGGGTGCACATCTGAAATGTGTCGGGTTTCTTATTTCAGCAGCAGGCTATGCCTGGCCCAGCAATGCAAAGCAGGTCCTCACAAGCCCATATCTTGGAGGGGAGCTTTCCAGTCTGGTCTCAGGTGGTGCCAGGTAATGGGGGAAAGGTGGAGAGGAAGGGTTAACCAGCCCTCTGGGTGTCTTCCTGAGCTTGAGTTTAACTTCTCCTGGTGACACTGAGATGGTTGAAGCAGGCTAGAGTTATAGCCTATCTGCTGTTAAAAGGGGGACCTTTGTAGACCATCAGAACCCAGGAATATGCCTGGCACTTGTGCCTCTGTGCGTGTCAGCACGGGTTATTCAGAAAACCACGTCTGTCTTCAAACTCTCCCCTGCTCTCCACTCCTTGAGGGGCTGGCTCACTTCACCGTGGGTAGGTGGGACTTGGGGATTTGCTCTCCATGTGTGCCCTCCACATCTGTCTCTCTGTGTCTCATTTGTTAGGGTGGAGGATTCTTGGGGACCAAGCTGAGTCATTCCATAGGGAGAGCTCTCCTCGGCAGGAAGGATAAAATCCACCCGGAAATGGGATCTGCGGCACAAAGCCATAACAGCTAAAAGAGGAAGGAGGTGAATGGAAAGTGTGGTCAGATTAGGGCCTGGGAGTTGGGGTTACTGAGTTCTATTATGATTGTCACTGGCGCTCTGTGACCTTGGGCAACTCACTCACTTGTCCGATCCATAAAGGCAGGACGATGCTTCTCTCAGAAGGGTGCTATGGGGCTTAATTAATGGGAATTAAGGAGGTGCTTTGAGATCTTTGGGTGGGAGGTAGCGTGTTCTTCTGAGACTCTCCTTTCATGGGAAGAGCCTTGGATAGAATGTCTCCTAGTGCCTTCTTGTCTGACTCCAATGGGCAACTCCCCTGGGTGCTTTCTTTTCTCCTCCAGGGAGGAGCAAATGCAGACCTCACCACCTGCGCTCTCACCTCCTTGTGTGACTTCATTTCCTCCAGGTCGTCTCCATGCTGCATGGTCACCCTAAGCCCTTCCTTCCATCACGGCTCATGCTCTTGGATTCAATAGGGATGCTAGTAGGATCAGTAGCATGCTGCCTTCATTATTCAGAATGTAACACGCCCTGTGATTTTCAAAAGTGACTAGTGATTTTGAGCCCAGCTTGAGACACCTTCAAGAGGCCTGATTTTCAGAACGTGCTTAGCACCCACCCATGGAAAATCCAGCCCCTTTATGGTGTCTCAAATTGAACTCCCCAAAACTTCATGTACCTAGTTGTTTGTGAAAACCTTGGCCAGGAGCTCTGTGATGCTGTTGCAACCAGGCATGTCTTTTTCTATTCATTTCTCAGCTCCTCTCCCATTTTGGAAGTTTTTTGTTTTTATGGCTTGCGTTTAATTGCTCCTCTGGTGCGTTAGCGATTGGAACACTATTGAACATTAAGGTTAAATGATGATATCACAACTCACTATGTTTGCATTTTACATCCATTTGCCAACACAAACCCTTCGCCTCATTAATCCTTTGCAATCCTATTTTTTTTCCTCCCCCTAAATGAAATTGTCCGTTTGGGATGCATTTATTTCCTTTTAACAGCCGCGTGACAATTCCGCTGATGGAGTTTGCATCCAACTTTGTTACTGGGTAGTGTCAACTTGGCCTGACGGATGTGTGTGTGTAATTATTTTCTCACAGTTTGATTTAATTAACCTCATCAGAGTCCTACAGCTGGAGTGCTCTCTCTGCAGGAACTGCTAGCGGCAGAAGGATTGCCTTCTTTCCTGAGAACCTCTGAGCGCCTGGCTTTAAAAAAACCAACAACAAACCGCCACCATCCCACTCAACAAAAACAAACAGCAAATAAACCTCCCTTGCTTTGCTTCCCCACGCTAACTGCGTTTAAACGGTTGCCTATTGTTTGTCATTGTATCTGATTTTTCGCTAAGTGTTTCTAACAGCTACGAGAAAGGTCGTATTTCTCTGAGAACATTTGACTTTAAAAAAAAATCTTTTCCGTTTATAGCATAACCTAACTTTATTTTGAATAATACCACTTTCATACAAACTCTCTTCAGAAACACTTTTATCAAGTGTCACCAGGGCCGGCACCAGCTTGCCAAGCAGGTGCTTGGGGCGGCCACTCCGGAGAGGGGCGGCACATCCAGCTATTCGGTGGCAATTCGGCGGACGGTCCCTCACTCCCGCTCGGAGCGAAGGACCTCCCGCCGAATTGCCGCTGCAGATCGCGATTGCGGCTTTTTTTTTTTTGCGCCGCTTGGGGCGGCAAAAACCCTGGAGCCTGAGTGTCACGCATTTAGAGTTAATAAATACGAGGGAGAGGAAAATAGGGGTATAGGCACAGAAGGGGGACGGATGGGGGAAGGACACTTTGACTGAGGTTTGTAAGTGGGGAGCTGGCTAGACAGAGGTTACAGGGAGGCTGTTCCAAATGGTGGTAGTTGCAGTGGAGAAGGCTCTTGTGCATCGGGATTGTGGCCTAATGAACAGGGCAATGTGCTAGAAGATAGGAGGCGTATATGCTATGACCAGCTCTGCTACTGTCCTGCTATGTGACCGTGGGCAAATCATTTGACTTTCTGTGCCTCAGTTTCCCCCTCTATAAAACAGAGGTAATGCTCTTAACCTTCCTTTGTAAAGTGTTTTGAGCGCTGTGGACTGAAGAGGTTGCATAAGAGCTAAGTATTCGTACTATTGGTTGAGAGAAAGAACAAAGGGGAGAGTAAAGCCTGGGTCTTGAGGGGTCATTGAGGCAAATCCATGGCCGGTTATAACTGGAGCTGGGCATAGTTTGTGGTGGTGGGGTTTTGTGTTTTTTTCCAGAGAACAATGCAGACTTGGGTCAACCAGAACATTTTGGGAATTTGCCAAATTGTGTTAAGGGGGTGCCAAGTAAAACTCCAAATATGGGGGGGAGGGGGGATCAAACCATTTCATTTTAGCATTTTTGAAATGTTTCTAATTTTTTTTATTCAAAGGAGCTTTTCATTTTGCAATTTCCTTCAATTTTATTTAAAAATGTAAAAAAAAAACAAAACCCCACAACAGGCTCAAAATCAAATGTTTCATTCAGCATACAGATTTTCCCCCAAACTCTTTGGTTCATCTTTTTTTTTTTTTTTAATTTGTTTGGGGTAAAACTGAAACAATTTTTGTCCACGATTTCCCCACCACCATCACCACCACCACAACCAAACTGCCAGCAGCAAACTGACAAAATCAGTTATTTGCACAGCTCTACTTACAGCAACAGAGACCAGTCTCACTGCTGAGCTGAATAAGGAGCTGACAAAGGTGTTTGAGGCTTGGAATGTGGGGGGAGTTACTCAGGTTACATTCTTAGGTCACATTTTTCAATGACAGTGGTTGGTAAGTACGATGGACCCCTGGGACTATTGTTTAAATATCAATATGAAAAAATAATGTTTACATCTAGGTGTAAAACTCCAAATGTGTTTGATTATTAGTCTATAGTGTTTATTTGAAGGGCATCTGTTAATTGCGAATTGGATCAGCCTCTGTCTGGGTTCGCCTAGCTCCACTGTTTTCAGGCTGCTCGCGTAGGTGGTCGCTATCATTGCTCCAGTATGATCATTCCCGTTCTCTTGCTTTTCCAGCCAGCTCCATTTTTACTTTACATTTATGTGGCACCTTTCAACACCGTGTATCCCAAAGCCCTTTGCCGACTGTGGACTGTGTTCCCAGGAAGTGCTGGGCACCCATGACGCCCATTTAGTTTCACCTTCTGCTGAAATGCAACCTGCTCTGGGGCAGAACACAGCAGCTGCAGTTAACAGAACATGCCCATCTCCTATACAGTGGTTTAAAACAGGAAGTGAAGAAAGCCATATTCAACTAGAAACACAGCGGGCGATTTGAGGAGACAGAATATACTTGGAGTTCAGCTGAAATGTGGAACTCACTGCCCCCTGCAGGGAAGGAGCGTGACATAGTGGTTAGAGCACAGGACTAGGAGTCAGGAAAATATGCCTTTTGGGATGGTGACAATATTCAAATAGGGATATATGGTGCCCTCTACTGGGATAGATGGTTAAAAACAGCACAACTGGTCAGAAGGTTTTTTAAGGCATGAGAACTGACAATCTAACAAAAAACAAATCAAAGTGAAAGCTGCTTAAGGCGGCTGAGGGATTCCAGCCTCTGAACATAAAGCTGTTGGTGGATAAAAGCCAACACTGAAATATGGTGGTTATCTAAACTGCCAAAGGTAAATAAAAAGGTTCAATGAGCATCTTTCCTTTTTAAAATAAATAAGTGATTAATAGATCCTGCTGCCCAGTGGATAATTTACTGTTGATCAGGGTTGTCTTAATGCATCTAGAGGTCTCTACTGCACCATAATTTACCAGAAGTTACTGGTGCACTGGCTAGGAAGGGGAATTGGAAACCCAGAAGGAAATGAAAGGAGCATTGCAGCTTTCTCAAACCTGCTTCCCTCGAGTACCTGCTTCTCCAGGTACCTAACCCACCTTGGCTTCCCATCCCCACCAAAGCAGGACTGGATGTACTGCAGAACACAGCATGTTGGGGAAGCCTCATGGGTCTGTCTGTGTGGAGTAAGGGCTTGGAATTTCTAAACCAGCCTGGTTTTGGAGGGCAGATTCCTGGATCTTGCTTCCAAATGTCCCATATGAGCTAGATGTGGGGGGCACGCCTGGCACAACCTCAGTCAGCCAGTTCCTGCGCTGAGGACTGATGCCTTTGGAAGGCACCCTAAATATATGCCAAAGCAGCCTCCTGTTGGCCAAGATTAAAGGACATATTGATTCCTTTTTAATTTTCCCTTAGAAAAAGTTAAATTGCAGCGTTCTGCTCAACCACCCCAGCCCTGTAACACAGCACTAGGCTCTTCCTGCCAGGTTGTTTTGTAGAAGGGCTTGGAGGTAGTTGGGCTGTTTGTCACTGCATGGCTTTGATTAGGAGTCCTTGTGCCGCTTAGGTTCACTTGGCTTGGTGCTAGAGCTTAGAAACTAGGTCATTCACTGGAGACGGGCAGGGGAGATGGTCTAGCTAAGGTACTTAGATGACACCAGTTATCTCATATACCCTAGTATCTGAGAACTTCACAATCTTTGCTGTATTTATCCTCACAACTAGCGCTGAGAAAATACTGATTTTTTTTTCCAGTTTCTGGTCAAACCAAGAAAAAATAATCACTTTTTTTTTAAACAGAAACTGATTTTTTGCCCTTCTCATGGAAAAGCCCCTCCCCCCCAAAAAAAATCCCACAAAATTCTTTGGTGTCAAAACCAAGCATTTCATGTATTGATTCAAATTGACATTTGTGAATAGTTTGCATTTTTCAGCAAGTTCATTGGGGGGAGGGGAAGTGCCCATTCCTCCTCTCAACACCCCATGTGGTAGGGCTATTAACCTTATTTTACAGACAGGGAACTTAATTACTCAACAATTAAGTGACTTGCCCAAGGTCACCCGGGAAGTCTGTAGCAGAGCAGGGAATTAAACCCAGGTCTCTCAAGCCCCAGACTAGCACCCTAACCACTGGGCAGTAACGTCCTGTCACCGTGGTGGTGAGGGGCCATGGAAATACCATGAGAAATACCCCTTGGGTGGGATGGGCAGGAAAGATGGAAACTAAAGCTTAGTGCCTTGGGCTTAAGGATGTGTGTGCAGGGGTGGTGGGGCTGTGAAGAGATGGCTCAAGAGAGTCCTTGAGCGTGGCCCTCGTGTAGGGCCCTCATCATGTGGCATCCCCGGGGCTCTGCTCTCCGTAGGGAGGGCATGTCATTCACCCAGCCTGGAAGGGAACTTGCAGGGAGGTTCAGTTGTTTACCTTGGTGCTGAGTGAACAGACCAGCGAGTTATTGAGTTTCCTTTCCCCTGAACCAGCCCCAGCGGCCAGCTTTCCAGGAGCCCCTTGAGGGCTGTGCCTTTGATTCCGTCGCTTTCTCCTGAGAGTCGTGTTCTGCTCTGTGTTGCAGGTGCCTTTTGAAGCCACCTCCTTTGAAAGTGGAGCGATGCAGAGGCAGCCAGCGGATGCCTCTGCTCCGCCAGCCATAATGATGGCTGTCCAAGCTGGCTCAGGAGGAGAATAGCTTTCATCTCCCTCTCCCCTACCCCTCCCATTCTCCTGGCGATGCTGTATCAAAGGCTAGCTGGAGAAACTCTGCCCGGCGCTGTTAGGCACTCTCCAGAAGAGGAACGATCCCTGGGAGGCTTACCTTTCAAATCTCAAGGTTTCGTGCTTTTTGTGGTTTGGGCAGTGCGGGATAAAACTCACCATTTTGTTCTGGCAGCTAGAAAAGCGGATGGAGGAGGAGCAGCTCGGGGAGGGTGGATTGCCAGAAACAGATGGACTGAGTGTGGTCTGAAGCCTGGAGGGTGGAGGACAGGACCGTGTAACGACGCGATGCTAAAATTATTACCAGGCAGCGCAAGTGCACTGCCTACGATTAAGCTTGCCCAGCCCTTCCTATGGTAAGACCCTGTTTTCAGTTGTGTAGACCTTTGTCAAGTTTTAACCGGCCGAGCTGAAATGTTTCATGCTGAGTATCTTCCTCGGGCTGAATTTCTCTGGAAATTTTCAGCTGAAATGGCTCTGCCACTTCCAAGAGTGAGGCAAGGGGAAAATACATTTGTTTTGCCCAGGGTTAAAAAAATTCTTACAGCCGTTTGACTGGGAAGTGCTAGTGCCCCCCTTGCTTTGCAGCAGGGACTTGATATTTGGCAGGGGAATGGCCTTTGGGTCAGGGATGTGCCTGGTGCTGTTTCCGTGGGGGAAACAAAAACACTCACATTTGGCCAAGGTCTGAACCTTTGAAAAATCCCAGTTCACACTTGCTCAGCAGAGACTTGTTAGAGTTTGGCAGCCAAATTCTCTGAAGACGCCGTCTGCACTGAGCATGCTCCATCCTCTCTCACAGCTCCTGTGTGCCAGCCAGACCGTGCACGTGCCATGCCTACAGAGTGACTGAGTGTGAGCTATCCTCCTGGGGCTGATCGAGACGGTCCCGGCAGTAGCTGCTGTGGCACGGGGCACAGGAACAAAGAGCAGGGAGACTCTCTCTCCTGTGCTTTCATTGTTCCCTCTGCCAGCACCCAGGAAACATGGAGGAAGTAGGCTGTCTCAAATGCAGAGAGGACAAGAGCCAGACTGGAGGTAATAGACTGGAACAAGGAGCCTGGGGGTGAACTGGAACTGGGAGCTACTGCAGGAAGAGATTGGAACTGGGTGGGGTAAAGAGATTAGGAGCCCACGTGGGGGAGGCCTGGGTGCGAGGGGAGGGGAGACTGAGAGTGGACAAGGAGCCTGAGTGGGATAGAGTGAGACTAGCTAGGTTAGGAGCCTGGGACGAGGCTCCAGGAGGGAGACAAAGGCCTGGGACAGGCTGGAGGGGAGGGTCAGTAGGGGTTGGGCTTGGCGGCCATTGGATGGAGAGTTCTGTGACAACTGGAGAACAGAACGTGGATTGGAACCCACAATTCCTGAGTCTCACCATTCGTTAGCTGCCAGCAAATATCTGAAACCCACTGGCAAAGTGTGTCTCATCCCCTTCTAGTGCTGGTCCTCATAGAGGATGACAACTTTCTACTGCTAGCAGTTCATTAGTTCAAATGGTGGGTCTAAACGTACCAAACCATCTGATGACCCATGTGGGTGTCAGTATGTTGCCACATGATGAAATTAGGTTCCCCCCTCCCTCCCGTTTGTTTTTTTTTAAACCCAGCAAATTGCATGAGCAAACTATGTTAAAAAGAATGGTAAGGTTGCAAAGTCAAGCGCTCAGAAGCTAGGAAATGCCAGAACTCTGGTTGCCCATGAAGCTCTAATTCAGCCCCCTTGTGCATTTGCATTATAATACAGCCTTTGATTACATGACTACATGTTGTTTTTTCCTCAAGACCCCTCCCTCATTCACAATCTACATTAATATCTCATTCAAAAACAGCAAGAAACCCTGCCCCGCTTGTCCCTGAGCTGAGATCCCTTTGAGTGAATTAATGAGCTTGTAAATCTGCAAACAGGATTAGAGATAAAAGCACCTTTATTGAGACTTCTGGCTCCTGATGAGGATTTCAGCAGGGCGGCTTCCAGGTTTCCATGCAACTGGGGGACTTCTGCAACCCTGCTTCTGTCTTGTCCATCAAATCCACGCTGTCTTATTGGCCTGGTTTAATAATTAACATGATCCAAGTTGTAAAATTGAATGTAGCTCCTCTGTAAGTGAGGGGGATTCCCCTGGAAGTACCCCGGGGTGATGCATCTGCTTCTGCCAGGGCTGGATTAGGCCCTTACACTTTAAATAAAGATGATCAATGGATTGTGTATTGAACTCAGTGGGCGTCTGCAAAGTCTGTTAACACCTGAGTTGCAGGGAGATCTAGTCCAAGGCAGAGTCATTTTGTTTGTTCTTTTTCTCTGTCTTTCTCCGTCCCTGGCCACTGCAGCTGATGTGGTTCACAGTAATTTAATATTGGCCTGGGTAGCACCTGGCCAGGAACGCCCCTGGGGGGGAGCAAAGCTGGTGATAGAGTATTGTGATGAGCCTTTGTTGTGAAAGAAGCGGTGGTGTGTGTGCATTGGGGGTGGCTTGCTGCTCTCTGCTCTTCCCCCAAGAGGCAGACTTTAAAAACAAACAACCCAACCAGAATGCATCTTTCCCCCCAGGCATTTTAAAAATTAAAGCACAGTCTGGACTCTTCTTTTCAAACGCCACCCAGGCCCTGGGATACATGAGGGCCGCCAAGGGGAACTTGCGATGTAGTTAATAGCCAGGTGGGACATGAGGCCAACAGGTGCTGTGTGAGGCACAAGGGAACATGTGGTTCCTGCCCTGAGCAATGTTCCCTCTAATTTTTCCCATGCATGTGCGGAATGAATTTTATGTGCACAAATATGGAGGTGATGTGTGGTGGGGGTGGGGCCAAGGGGTTCAAAGTGTGGGAGGGGGCTCAGGGCTGGCGCAGAGGGTTGGGTTGTGGGGGGGTGAGGGCTCTGGCTCGGGGTCCGGGCTCTGGGCTGCGGATGAGGGGTTCAGGGTGCAAGAGGGGGCTCAGGGCTGGAGCAGAGGCTTGGGGTGTGTGGGGGGGTGAGGGCTCTGGCTGGGGGTGTGGACTCCGGGCTGGGGCTAGGGATGAGGGGTTCAGGGTGCAGGGCTCAGGGCTGGGGCAGAGGGTTGGGGTGGAATGGGGTGAGGGCTCCGGCTGGGGGTGCAGGCTCTGGGCTAGGGCCAGGGATGAGGGGTTTGGTGTGCAGGCTGCCCCAGGCCCCGGCGGGGAGAATGGACTCCCCCAGTCCTCTCTCACCGCAGCCACATCTGGGCTGAGGGGGAGGGGTGCTTCTCCCTGGGGGAGAGCATGTCTCCCCCCCGCGGCAGCTCCAGAGCTGGGCGGGGGAGCATCTCTCCCCGCCTCTCCCAGGCCACAGCAGGTCCGGGGGCTGGGGCCACGGGAGAAGCCGCGGCACCTTCATGCCTCACCGTCACATCCCCGAGTGTCTGCATTGCCCTTGATAGGCTGCTGCGCAGCTGTGCAGCTTAGAGGGAACTTAGGCCCTGAGGAGTGCAGAGCCGAAATAGAGACGCAGCACTGGCGCCCTGCAGGATCCAGGGAATGGCTCTGCCTCAAGGCAGCTTTAGGCTGCGACTTCCAAAGAAGCTGAAAGGAATTAGTGGTCAACTCCTGTCAAAGTTCAAAGGGGGTTGGGTGCCTAACTCCCTTAGGCTCTTTTGAAAACCTCAGCCTGAATTCTTGGCGGGGGGTGTGTGTGAATTTTTGCGGCTGTGGGGTGACGTGGATTTGTGGCAGTTACGGGCTTCACAGAAAAATGAGGATGGAAGGAAGGGCCTGGAAGAAAAGACGAGGATGGGGAGGCCTTGTGGGGTGCAGAGAGGGGGAGTTCCAGTTGTAGAGGGTGGCATGGAAGTGGGAGTGTGAGGCTTTGATGGGCTGCAAGGTGAGGACAGAGACGGTGGAGCTCTGTGCCGAGACCAACAGCGGAGGCTGAGCTCTGAGGGAATTCTGGGTCCCTGATATTCCACTCACCAGGGTTGCACTCACGTCATGAATGGGAATTTTCTTGTGACACTTTGTGTTTGGAGCCGTGAGCCAAGATGACTCCATTCCCAGTAGCTCCCTGCGTCATCACATGTGCTGCTGAGCGCCGGCGGAACCTTCTCAACGGAGAATTTTGCAGAGTTGCTGCTGCCATATCGGACGCTTTTTTCCAAGTGATTTACTCTGCTTTGTAATAGGTTGCAGTGATTAGAATCTCATTTCTGTTACTCTGCAGTTCCCCCCCCCCCCATTTAGGGGAGAAATAAAGGAATCGCTGACAAGGGGCGACTGTCTTGTCTTTAATCAGGTGCTCCCTGTTCTCACTTTGTCAGCTGCTTGTGCTCCAGATAAATCCAGCTCATATGCAAGAATCTGTCTCATCCGCCTGGGGCAGCCCCCTTTCCCTGTCAAAAAAGAATGATGATGCGGGGGGGAAAGAAGAGAGGTCTGGCAAGATGGGGGGAATGCAAGAAAAACAGGGACAATATAGTATGCAGTGTTGTTAATGCCGTGTTGGTCAACACAGGGAAGAGATCCCAAATCCTGAGCTACTCAGAGCAAGACTTTGGGGCCAATTTAAAAACAAAACCAAACCCAAACCTCCCCCCCCAGGTGGCTTGGAGTGGGAATTAGGCGTAGCTAGAGTCTCAGTTGTGCTAAGACTTCTTTTTCCCACAGAAGACTTCAACTGACTTCACCCAGACTTATATCTGGGAGTGTGTTGTGATGAGAAACCTAGAACCGCTGAGTTACCGGGAGGGTAAATTTCCACTCCATCCTTGAGGTTTTAGGCAGATCAAAAAGGACTCACGGGGACATCTCTCTCTCTCTCTTGCCTAGCTGTTACCAGCTGGCTAACATTTGCCCTTTCTGGGTGGGTTGGGGGAGGCATTTCCTTTCCAGCCTGGAGACCCTGTCGTGGGTCTCCCAAGTCCCATATTTATACATCCTGCACAGTTTTAGGTAATCAGAAAATGCAATATTGCTGTCACCGGCTCGCCGATGACACCCAGCCCGGATAATTTAACATGTCAGCACCATCCATCACAGAGACGCAACCCGCAAACATATGAAAAGCTGCCGAAGGGGGCGGAGATGGCGGCTGGCTGTGAAGCTTGCTGGTCAGTCCATTTCCCAGCGAAGAGCGTGGAGAGCATGTTAACCCCTTCCGGGATGTGGTTGCAAAAGGAACACGACCAGACTTGTATTCCTTTCCTGTAAGCCCTAAAACCTTGGATTGCTTGGGCTTTGCTATGGCATTGACTCCTGAAAATATCTTGCCAACACAGAGAATGGCCCAAGCAATAGAGGTGGGAGACTTTGTGTACACTACAGGTTACTTCAGTATAACTTAAGTCGCTCACGGGTGTGAATAATCCACAGCCCTGAGCGACGTAAAATATACTGACCTAAGCTTTGGTGTAGACAGCGCTACGTTGGTGAGAGAGGTTCTCCCGCCAACGTAGCTACCGCCTCTGGCGGAGGCAAGAGTTATTAAATCGACGAGAGAGCTCTCTCCTGTCGGCATAGCGCGTCCCCACCGCAAGCACTGCAGCAGCTCAGCTGCACGGCCGTAAGTGCTGTGGTGTAGATGTAGCCGGAGAGACTGTTGGTCAGATAACTAGGGTTCACGCATACTTCCATTCCCATCTGCATGAGTTCTCGCTGCCCCGAGTTTTGAATCTGACTCTGATTTGAAGCTGCAGAATCTCCCCTGGTTTTGAGCTCCACAAGGAGCAGGGAAGCTGGCCGAACCCTCACTCAGACCCCTGCATCGGCCCAGGCGCTCTCTGTGAGCCTGGGCAAACCCTCTGATGGCCTGGGGCTAAGTTTCAAGCTTGGGAAGGGACCTGTACCCTCATGAGCTCCACACGCATTCAGGTTTCCTTGCAGACTTTTCACACACGCTCTCTCAAGTAGCTTTCATCTCAAAATGCCCTGCTCTTTCCCCAGGGTAAATGCTGGCTCTTCTCCTGGCTATTGACTAGCCTGGTAGTTTGCGGTGGCAGTCCCTGGCGGCATGCCCTTGTAGTCTGGCATTGATCCTCTGTGTGGAAATCAGGTGCTCAGTGCTAAGGGTGATTAGGATGTGGCAGGAAGGCGATACGGCTCGCCCGCTCTGAAGATCTACCGTCTCGGTAGCAGAGTATTGTTTAAAGCCCTCCTCCTTGTTGCCATGAGTTCAGGTGGCAGGAAGCCTCGAGCAGTTTATATAGCCATTTCCGCAGGCTGATAATCCTTTACTGTTGTGTTAACACGTTCCGATCGTTTGCTATCTTTTAGGACCTTAGTGGAAATATTCATGTAGCGGCAGGTAATTAACGGCTGCACTTTAGTGCCCTAAATCACACACTCGGTAGTAAAACACCAAGCAGCAGGCACCGTTCACTGTGGCGAGAATCATTGCAGAGCCCTTAATCGCTCCTGGTGCCCTCTGGGTTGTCTTGGAGCTTTCGAGACCAGTGCCGACACGCAGGTTTCAGGCCACCTGCTTTGGAGAGCTTGCCACCCTCCACTCGCATACCCTCCGCCCTTTCCTGCCTGCGGGCTGCCTTCAGGAGTTTGGAGGTGCCCTCAGCAAGCTGGGTCCCTGGAGGGTCCCTAATCCGCAGCCATGTGGTGACACTGGCATCTCATGCCATGCGCTTTGAGGATGAGATGAGCTGGATAGATGGGTGGTTGTGTTTGTCTGGACACCTGTGTTCAAACCCATTCCTGCCGCACCAGGGAAGGACTGAATAAGAGGTCATATTCCCTTATTGATACAGCAAACTCTTCGAGGTGCAGGAAGCCCCAAGGTGCCACTTCTGCATTGTCCAGGGGTCCACTTCCAAACGGCCAGCAGTGTTGCCAGTGGAGGGCTGGTTGTGTCATCTCCCCTTTCAGGAGCGGGGCCCGTTCTCGGCACCGGATTCTGGGCGGACTTGACACAGCACCCTCTGCTGGAGGGACTAGATGGCTTAATGGATTGATTGGATAGGATTTCTGGTCTTTTGCATTGCATCAGTGGTCTGAATGCAATCTAGGCTGGTGGAGACTAGGACTCGTCCCTAGCTGAAGCTGTTGGGTTCCAATGTGAGATGACAAAGAGTCCTGTGGCACCTTATAGACTAACAGACGTATTGGAGTATAAGCTTTCGTGGGTGAATTCGAAGTGAGTATTCACCCACGAAAGCTTATGCTCCAATACGTCTGTTAGTCTATAAGGTGCCACAGGACTCTTAGTCTGGATCTGTAAAAAGTGACAAACACGGCTACCCCTCTGATAGGTAGGGGTAGCCTACCTATCAGAGATGAGTTGAATCAGTTCCTAGTTGGGGAGTGTTCCCATCACCATATTTTGCCCTCAACCGCCCGCACCCGTTATTGGCAGTCTCAGCAGAGGCTAAGGTCTGAAAGGGCCAAGTGACCAAGGGCAGAGGCACGTTGGTGAGACTATGGGGGTGAAGCTGGCTCTGCCCCTGCGTGTGCCAACGTGGTCTGCTGATAGACACACCGGTCTGCAGGGCTGTGAGTTCAGTGCATTTCCCCAGCTCTCTCCACCTCCCCCCCCCCCATCTGGTGATTAAGAATTTTACAGGGCAGAAGGTGCAATTTCATTTGCTGGACCCTTGCCAAGAAGTGTGGAAATTGTACTTCTGCATAGAATAAAGGGGTTTTAAAACAGTAAAATATTTTAATGGCAGTTCAGAGGGCCACCATCAACCCCCAGAGGCCTCTTTTCTTTTAATTTTCCATGAGGCTTGGCAGACTCGTGCCAGGTCTATTCCTAACTTGATTTTTTCTAACTTTTGCTGCTCCTAAATGTTTAAAACCACTGTGTGGGGGAGGAAGGGGTGGGCTCTGCCTGGTCAAATGAGTCTGATTGCATCTGAGTGCGCCTAGCCGGGGGCATGGATCAGACCAGTGAACATGTTAACCTTTGGGCATGGGCAGGCTCATCCTTCCACAGTTTGTTTTTGTTCCTCAGGGACATCAAAGCAAAGGGGGGGGGGTCAAGTCACAGCTCCATTTTTCTTCCCTGCTGTTTGTATTCCAGTAGAGCCTAGAGGCTTCATGTGAGACCACAGCTCTCTAGGGCCACAGCAGACAGCTTATGGTCTAGACCAGGGGTTCTCAAACTGGGGGTCGGGACCCCTCAGGGGGTTGTGAGGTTATTACATGGGGGCTCGCGAGCTGTCAGCCTCCACCCCAAACCCCACTTCACCTCCAGCATTTATAATGGTGTTAAATATATTAAAAAAAAGTTTTTAATTTGGGGGGGGGGGGGTGTTGTACTCAGATACTTGCTGTGTGAAAGGGGCCACCAGTACAAAAGTTTGAGAACCACTGGTCTAGACCCGCCCAACAAAGGGAGAGGAAGCAACTTGACCAAGGTCACACAGCCAATCAGTGGCAGAGCAGGGAACAGAACCCAGGTCTCCTGACTCTGTTTTATGTCCTGTACTCTGGACCACATTACCTCTCATCTCTGCCTGCTGGCCTCTGAAGCAGATATGTGACACTCTGTGTGGTTCACTGTGCATGGGTCCTTAGGCGAGCAGCTTAAACTCAAGGTCCTCAGTGCCATGTAGATAGTAAGCTCGTTAAGGGAGGGACCATTTTTTGTTCTGTGTTCATATAGTACCTAGCACACGGGGGTCCTGATCTATGACTGTGCCCCTAAGTGCTACTGCAATACAAATAATAACACCCGGACTTTAACGATCCCGTGTCTTTATCTGGAGAAGCGGGGGTTTAAAGAGATGGCCGAAGGGGAAGCTGGATAATGATTTCCTCAGCTTGACTGGGGAGCTCACAGCTAAGGTTTGCCGCTGAGCACCTCAGACGGCAGTACTGATTTTTCTCCTCACTTCCTTGCAGGTGGAATTGGGTTTGGACGTGCCAAGGGAAACTCTGGCTCAGAGGCAGATGACGAAACCCAGCTGACCTTCTATACCGAGCAGTATAGGAGCCGGAGACGGAGCAAAGGTAAATGAAAGAACCTTCAGTGACACAGCAGCTGTAAGAGGCAAAAGAAACAAACACTCCAGTTTCCCTCCTTTCGCTGCGCCCCTCACTTAAGAGGTCTGAAATCATTTCACTCTCGGTCCATAAGTACAAATCTTCATGCCCGATAGCTAACATCAGCCTGTTCATAAAGATTTCCCAGCCTGGGACTATCCCTGCCAGCTAGTAGCACGTGGGAGACATTAGCAGTTTCCTAGTGATTATATTAATTGGCTTAGTTGCTTGTTCATGGCTATTCCCTGGTTTCCAATATCAGCCACATTAAAGATTAAGGAAGCACTGATCAATGACCCCAGTATTTCCTTCCCTTCTTTCCCCTTGATGCACCAGACCCCCAGCATGCTGGAAGTGGAGTTGGATGGATGGAGCTGGTCTTGTCCCCGGTTTTGAACAGTATACAGCTAATTGGAAAAATATCCATCACTGAAACACTCAGCTGTCGATCTGAATTAAGGAAAGGGGGGTGTGGGGAGGGGGAGCACAACCCTTCACGAGTCTTCAGCTAAGTACCATTTCCAGTGCATTAAATTGTAACTACAGTGGGTTTTCGTTACAGCCTTGCTAACAGTATCCTGGACATCCTGTTTTAAGGCCTTATAGACGCTAGGCATTTCAACCATTGGCAGCCAGCCACTGCACCAGTTCAAACCTCCGACGTCAACACACACAATTGTGATAAGCCACGGCTTGTACTGAGGAAGCTTACTACCAATGGTAGTGGTGCTCAAAGTGTGTACACTAGGGATTTGTGTTGGTGCAACCGTGCTATTGGTCCAGCCACCAATGTGGTGGCGTCTCCTGAGGCTCAATTTCTGTCACTTAAAGTTTCTCAGCAAATTTCCTATTGGACTTGAATTTTCCATGCTTGTTCTCAGCACAAAAGCAATTAAAAAAACAAACACAAAATTGAGGTTGAGGGAGGGACTTAATCTCGTAAATCATGTTGTGAGTTAAGAGAGAGAAAAAGTCTCTTCTGTGGTTTAAAATTACTTCCTACATTTTTCCCCATTCAAATAACGCCAGGGATCACTTTGTTTCTGAGCAGCTGGTCTAGTGTGTGTTTAGTCCTCAATAGGGGAAATATGTGACTTTTGTTGCTAAGTCTGAAAACCACCATTAAGAAATAACCAAGTTGGAAAGTGATTTTAAGATTGCACCGGTGGCTCTGAGTCCCGAATTTGTTTTCCTGGTTAAGCCAAGGCAGAGTCAGAGTGCAGCATTCCAGATAGATGCCAGAGCCCACCAAAATAAATACAGCTCCACTTATTTCCGGGATTAGGCATTCAGATAAATGCGCATAACATGTTTATTTCAATGTGAAATTACCTCTACACCTACGGGTGGCTCAGTGATTTCACATTAGAACAAACACACACATCGCATTTATTTCTGTGGAGTAGGATTGCGTTCAGGTGTGTCCTTGTATCTTCATTCTTTTAGAAGAAAAGGAAAGCCAATGTTACAAAAATTCTCACTGGAATTATACTTGCGCTTTCAAGCGCGGAAAGTTAGTAAAGGCTCCCCATGGCAACATTGCCTTAGTCACGTTAAAGATAAAGGCCTCAATTTTGGAAAAGGGGCTAGTGAATTTGGGTGCCTCAGTTTTTGCTGTGAAAGGAGTTCCCCCACTTCAAACAGTCGTGTAGAGAACAATCCTGCAATGGTTGGAAGACCAGGTAAATTTTTCAAAAGCATCCAAGTGACTTAGACCCCACGTCTCACTGGGTTTCAAGGAATCGCTTTTAAAAATGGGACTTAGGGTACTAAGTGATTTAGGCACTTCTAAAAACCCCACCCATGGGATTCGGTGTTTGTTTCTCAACCAGTGGGTTGTTACCTCTGAGGGTGAGGGTAGGGAAACACAAAAGGCAATCGGGGGGGTCACGAGTCATTGGAGCTTTTATTACAATCTAAAGCAAATAAATTCTTGCTCCGCCTCTCCCTTCCTCTTCAAAGTAAGTGTTCTGTGTCTGGTTATCAGTTATACTTTACATTTTTTACTCTTATTGTTATACTAAAGGGAGGACTGTGAAATTTTTTGAACTCAAATAAGGGGTCGCCAACCTGAAAAGGTTGAGAAACACTGAGCTAGATGATCTAATGGGAATAACCCATCTGTCGCTTCAGTGGAACCATAGATCCGGTTTTGCTAATGACCTTGGCTATTTCTCCGTTAACCAGAGGGGGTTTTTTTTGTTTGTTTTGGTTTTTAAATAAATAAGCTCCCTGAATAAAAGCTCCATGGCCTTTCCCTGTTGCTTGGTTAAACTTTACCTTTAATGGCATCTTGGAAGAAATTTTCCATCATCGTCTGAGCTCCCTTCTGTGAAGAAAGCACTAGTTTAGTGGGAAGTTACAGCATAAAAATCATAATTACAGCTACAACAAAGATCCATAATTGGACAGGCTCATAATTCTAATAGAGAAGGATGCGGCGTCAGATAGAGTTTATTGTTACAATGATGTTCTAATATTGATTCCACGTGGCTGTGTGTCATTGTAGGTGCAGTGGGATAGTCACTAAGTCCAATGAGAGATCTTCCCTGCAATTGCTCTCCTTAGACCAGTTTTTGCAGGACAGTGTACAATTACTGAAGCATCTGTGGTGCTTATCAGAGTTGATGTGGTGGGAAGTCTTCAGATGTATGTGATTTGTTACTTACAGCCTGCACGATAACTTCCATTTATGTCTAAACGATCCTGTAAACGCAGGATCACACATGGATTTTCTTTGTGCTTTGGTCAAGTAAGCTAGTTAGGTGGCTGCACATTATAATTGTCTCAAGTGGCTGCAGGTTGCACACCTCAAGGGATGCCGGAGGAATTGTTCGAGAGGGTAGGCCAAAGGGACATAAATAAATTGTCCATAGTTGTTGTTTTTGTGTGGGTGAGAGGGAGGATATTCCTAACAGTGAGGTCTCTGACAGTGGAATAGCCTCTCATGAGAAGGGGTCAAAACCTGCTTGATTGTTTAAAACTGGAATGGACAAAACATTGAGAGTATAACAGAGAGAATCAGTCTACACTGGCCTGGAATACAGACAGGTGGATGTAGTGGGAGTCTTCTCTCTCTAATCTCTGAATTCTGTGATCCCGGTCATACCATGTTGGAGATCTTCCCATCGTATAGTGCTGGATCCCTTCACTGGTGGGCACTAATGTTCCTATGTCTTTGGAATCACCGCGGAGATAATGGGAAGAAACATGAGGAAACAAAGGAGAATTTTCCCTCGGTCGGTGGTGCAATGTTCCCATCCAATGTCTGTCTTTCTGTCTGTGCTCAGTCCAGTCCGTGGTGGAAACTAGAGGCTGGATGAAGGCATGAGATTTGAATCCAGAAAGAACTAAAGCTTAAAGCTAATCAGGCGAGGTCTTTGAGTGGCTGGCTAGCACCATCTCTTTGCCCTTGTTGGAGGGCACATGCACTCTTGCATGAAGCCTATTGGTCATCCTGGGCTTGTTGCTGACCATGGAGAATCAAACAACAGTCACTAGAAGCACTGTCTTCCACCTTCTTCTGGCAACAAGACTGTTTTTCCCTCTCCAATGAAGACCTGGCCGTGGCTGTTTGTGTGTTCCTCATCTGCAGGTCTGACTGCTACACAATTCACTGTCCCATCTCCTAGCCACACCACTGCACCTCATCCTTTACTGGTGCTCCATGCCTTACCTGGTCCCATTCACTGATCTGCAAAGCCCTCGGTGGGATCCATGTTATCTCAGACCTCCTCTTTTACAGGAACCCTTGGCAGCAGCTGTGATCACCCGGTCTGCCATGCTTATTGGAAGCCGTAGGTGCTGACTTCATGGGTGCTCCGCGGGGAAAAATGAGTGGGTGCTCTGCACCCACCGGCAGCCAAGCTCCCCTCACCCCCCACCCCACCTCCTCCTCCTCCTCCTCCTCTCCCCACAGTGCGCTACGTCCCCACTCCTCCGCCTACCTCCCAGCATTTCCCACCCGGCCACCGCCAAACAGCTATTTGGCAGCATTAGCATGCTTTGCGGGGGGGTGGGAGCAGGAACGTGGCGTGCTCAGGGGAGGAGGCGGGGCTGGGGCAGGGATTTGGGGAAGGAGTTGGAATATTGACAGGGAGGGGGCGGAGTTGGGGCGGGGACTTTTGGGAAAGGGTTGGAATGGGGGCGGGGAAGGGGTGGGAAGAGGTGGGGTAGGGGCAGGGCCTCATGGAAGGGGTGGAGTGGGGGCGGGGCTGGGAGCAGAAGGAAAGAGGGGAGTCGGCACCTATGTTGGAAGCCGCATATGGACTCAATGCAGCAGGCAGCAGAGCCTGCTTGTTATGCTGCCTAAGCCCTGTAACAGCCTCCCCAAGAAGATGAGAGTCCCCTGCTTGCCATCCTCCGGTCACGTTGCAAGGCAAGGGTCCTCAGAGAACCGGATGGCGGAAAACCCGCTGGCATCCACAAGCAAACAGCCCGTTATTAGCCTGGAGCCAGGCGGAGAACTAGCATGGTGCTCAGAATCAGACGTTCTGATTAGACCTGGGCTAGGGCAGGGAATTGGCTGTCTTCCTTCCCCCAGTTGTGTGTGTGTTTTAATACTGCACTAGAATGCTCCAGTGATGGGCATTTTAATAAACCCTTCCAAATGCATTTGCACCATCAAAACCCGCCACCGCAAGTGCCGGCGCTCCCCTTTGCAGCCTCCGTGGGAGATGCCAAGGAGCAGACGAGCTGCGGAAGCTAACTTCATTGCTCATTCCCATCAAGTGAGGGCTGGCAGGGCACTGTAGGGGAGCTCCCACTCTCTGTACCTGTTCTGTAGGTACGTAGAAGGTTCCTGTCTCCAGGCCTGTCAAACTACCCACCTTTCACCAGCACTAAATTCATATAAAGGGAACTGTCAGTGTTGTCGAGATGCTAATCCACCTCCGCAGCTGCCCACCGTAGGAGATGTCAGACTCCGTGTAGTTATCACGCTCCTGTTTTCCCTCTCGCACGGTGCGGCATGTTCAGTCCGGTCCCCTTCTTTTAAAGAACAACTTTCCGCCATGCTGCTGGAATCCTAATCCTCCTCGCTCTCAAGAGGGGCTGCCTCAGTCTCCCGCCCAGCTGCGTCTGGAGCCGTTCTCTCCACCGGCCGCTCACAGAGGGTTCATTTTATAAAGTGCTTGGAAGCCTCGGATGAAATCATCTCTGACACTGAATGTCAGTCCAAAGTTTAGTATTATTATTGCAATAATGGCGGCTTGATGACTGGTTTGGTGGCCGCAGAAGCGAGGTGGAAAGGAGATTGTCCCTGTGATCTGAATAACTTCCCTCTCTGATAGGATGCAAATTATATTTAAGCAGCCATTTATACTTTGAGGAGACACTCCGAACAGGCCCTACAGTGAATAACCTGTCTAGGCCAGCTCCTATTCATCCCCACCCTAAAGGAGCAGAACTCCGGCAGCTTCCCTCAACTCTGAATCTCTTCTCCTCCAGCCTGTTAAGTGGGAGAGAGAAATCGCTCCTTGTTTGATTGCCTTGCTCTAGGCCAGGCAGCGTCTTCTCCTCCACAATAATCTGGCTCCCTTGTCAGGATGACACACGCGTCCTAGTCGTCATTTGGCCTCCCAGGAGACATGTCGTTGCCTCATAAAACAGCGCAGTCTTCCCATTATGGCCTAATTAAATGCTTGGGGATTTGGGTTCCTGTTGTCAGGTGATACGTTCCGCATCCTGCCTGGCTGAGATAAAGTTTGAGGGTGGATCTGGAACTTCCTTGCGTTGAGGGCCTGTGGACTGGGGAGGTGCAGATAGAGAGAGGCAGGGGAGTGGGCTTAGCCTGCAGCCTTTTCTTTTGGGGGGGGGGAGTCCGTGCCCAATTGTTTCAGTAGCACACAGCGATGTTTCAGTTAAATTAGCAGAGCCCAATTATCTGTCTCGGATTTGCAGCAGCCTCTGTGTGTGTGTCTTTGGCTGGCAGAGCCTTCCGAGAGCTGTTAAGAGGAGCGAGACGCCGGGCTTTGATCTGCTTCTGTATTTGGTGTTTAAAACAAGGCCCTTTCTAAGGGAAAATTAGGTATTCGGAATCTGTTACATATGAGGAAACTTCCCTTTGATCCTCTCCTGTCTCCGGAGGCAAACCAGACACTTATTATTTCACGGGGAGTGAAAGGAAATGCAGAATGAAATTTGGGTAGCATTTTCCTTCCCTCGCAGTTGAAACGCAAGGAAACCTAAGGGCTAAGTAAACAGGGAGCACTGGAAGGGAATCACGTCGCCATGTCTCGGCCGTCTCTCTTTGAGGCAGAGACGCTGCTGGAGAATGCAGTGGTTTTAAATTGTCTCTCCGGGTCTGCACCTATTTCACCAGCCAGCACAGCTTGCCTCCCTGACAGCGGCAGACTTCAAACTCCAGGAGATGGCTGTCAAGAATCAAATGGGAGACAAAAGGCGATAAACCAAACATGTCGTTTTTCGTTGCTTACACTAGCAAGAGGGAATAATCAGTCTCTCCGGTGCTCATGCTTTTCAGCAGCGCTCAGCAGGATACATCCCCCACCCCCAACAGAGTGAACGATTTCTCCTCCCTCCCTCCCCATCTGTGCCACTGTGCTGAACTCTTACAGTTTGACTGCCACATCTCCTGAAGTTACTCCCAAGCAATGGCCAACTTCTGACTACATTCCCTGGGGACAGGTGATCCGGGAGCTGCAGGGTTCCTGCTTCTGAAACAGCCGGCACTGGCCACAGTTGGAAGCAGGCTACTGGGTTAGATGCACTTTGGCTCTAATCCAGTGTGGTGTTTCCGAAGTTCCTAGTTCAAGGATGAATCACAGACATGCCCACCACCCTGCAGTCTTCACAGCAAACAAGATGTCAGAGGTGCATCCCTAATCGCTGATGATGGGGCTCTTCATTGCTTTGATGTAGTGATGGGGCAGCTATCAGCGCATTCCAGGACATCTCCTGTCTTCATCCCGGTTCTTTTCCATGCCTCTCCAGGCCTGCAAATGACCAGAAACTAGTGCTCTGCAGTAGGAAGAGTCCTGAATGAGCAGACCTTTGTGGGCAGAGCACCGGGGCAGAGGGTTCTAGTCTCTCCTCTGAGCATTGGTTCAGAATCAATCTAACATGTAATGTAAAAGGCAGGACTTTACCATGGGCTGGTCCATCGGTGACTCTCCATAAGCCCCAGAGCAAGGGGAACACATTGCTGCCTCTGATAGGGAGGGAATGCTCCAACATACACGTGTGGGATTTCCCCAGAAAGGCATCCCACATTAAGTTCCTTACCGCTGAATACTTTTCTTCTGATCCTTTTGATGTTAGGTAAGCAGTAAATAAAGTTTGAGGCAACTGCTCTGGCATCTCTTGGAGCTTTCCTGCCCTCACCCTATCCCAGCATGAGGCTGCTGTGTAACCCTTTATATACTGAAGGAACACAAAGTGCTTTCCAAACTGTGCAGACAGACAGGGCCGATTAGATGGTTTCTCCCATGGAGGCCCCATTGCTAAACAGAACACGAGAATACACTGCAGAAAGCAACCAGGGGATCTCTAACTTCTCTAACCTTCCAGTATCGACAAGGCAAAATGTGTCTTCTCTTAATGCAGTGTTTCCCAAACTTGGGACGCCGCTTGTTTAGGGAAAGCCCCTGGCGGGCCGGGCCGGTTTGTTTACCTGCCGCGTCCGCAGATTCAGCCGATCGCGGCTCCCACTGGCCGTGGTTCGCTGCTCCAGGCCAATGGGAGCTGCTGAAAGCGGCGGTCAGTTCGTCCCTCGCCCCACATCGCTTCCCGCAGCCCCCATTGGCCTGGAGCAGCGAACCGCGGCCAGTGGGAGCCGCGATCGGCCGAACCTGCGGACGCGGCAGGTAAACAAACCGGCCCGCCAGGGGCTTTCCCTAAACAAGCGGCGTCCCAAGTTTGGGAAACACTGTCTTAATGGATGGAAAATCCCAAATCCCATTGATACTATCCCAGCTAAGGCCTGGTCTACACTACAAAGTTAGGTCGACATAAGCTGCTTTGCGTCAACCTAGTTATGTATGTGTCTACACTGAACTTTGACTCCCACCGATGTCAGTGCCCTATTATGCTGATATAGTAACGCCACCTGCCCGGTCGTTGTAAAACAGTAGTTGATGCAGCGCAAGTGTAGATGCAGCGTTTCTTCTGCCGACCTTCACCGTCGTCCGGCAGTGATCTCACAGGGCCTGACTCTGACCGCTCTAGTCACAACTGTGAGCTCCACTGCCCAGGAGTCACCGAAGGGTGGCGGGTGGCACACTGGGATACCTAGCTATGGTGAATCGACACAAGCAATCCTGGTGAGTATGCGCGGCGGCAACGCCAGGGGCCACGTATGCACGCGCACAAGCGATGGACTAACCGCGTTGGCTGTAGGCCGACATAACTTCTGGTGACGCGGACGTGCCCTGAGATCCCCCTTCCCCTTTTCTCCTCTCTCTCTCCCTACTGCTCCACAAATGAGCAGCACTTGTGTGTGGCTTGGTCACCCCTAGACTCCTTTGCCAGTATAGCAATGGCAGTTAGGGGTGTGACATTTTAAAATAACATTTCAATAATGGGACAAACCCTGGCCTATACGTAGTTAAGTCCTTTGGCTTGTGGTGATTATTTCGTTCACCAAACCAGTATAAGCTAGAGCAGCCGCATCACTTTTTTGCTGGTGTAAGCGACAGCTGTACTAGAAAAGTGTGCCAGTTTATTAATGATTACTGTAGCACTAGCCCCGTATAGCTGTGCGCTAGGCCTGTCCCCCGGCCTGTCCGTGTTTGTCGATTTTGGTTGCAGAATGTCTGAACAAGCAATCATGGAGCCATTGTGGGAAGACCATCATTCACCGAGTGGCAATGAACTCGGAGGGGAGGCACTGCTCGCCCACCCACCCACCCACTGCAATTAGGCCCGCCACGCCGCAGCTGCAGCCCCAGCCTCTTTAACGTCCCCTGGACTGCGATCGAGATAACAGCTTTTACATCTGTTCCTGGAGGCTGTGCTTTGCCTTTTTTTTTTTTTTTTTTTTT
>NW_020664589.1:3278772-3371282 GCF_002925995.2 Terrapene triunguis | reverse complement strand
CAGGGGCTTTCCCTAAACAAGCGGCGTCCCAAGTTTGGGAAACACTGTCTTAATGGATGGAAAATCCCAAATCCCATTGATACTATCCCAGCTAAGGCCTGGTCTACACTACAAAGTTAGGTCGACATAAGCTGCTTTGCGTCAACCTAGTTATGTATGTGTCTACACTGAACTTTGACTCCCACCGATGTCAGTGCCCTATTATGCCGATATAGTAACGCCACCTCCCCGGTCGTTGTAAAACAGTGGTTGATGCAGCGCAAGTGTAGATGCAGCGTTTCTTCTGCCGACCTTCACCGTCGTCCGGCAGTGGTCTCACAGGGCCTGACTCTGAGCGCTCTAGTCACAACTGTGAGCTCCACTGCCCAGGAGTCACCGAAGGGTGGCGGGTGGCACACTGGGATACCTAGCTATGGTGAATCGACACAAGCAATCCTGGTGAGTATGCGCGGCGGCAACGCCAGGGGCCACGTATGCACGCGCACAAGCGATGGACTAACCGCGTTGGCTGTAGGCCGACATAACTTCTGGTGACGCGGACGTGCCCTGAGATCCCCCTTCCCCTTTTCTCCTCTCTCTCTCCCTACTGCTCCACAAATGAGCAGCACTTGTGTGTGGCTTGGTCACCCCTAGACTCCTTTGCCAGTATAGCAATGGCAGTTAGGGGTGTGACATTTTAAAATAACATTTCAATAATGGTACAAACCCTGGCCTATACGTAGTTAAGTCCTTTGGCTTGTGGCGATTATTTCGTTCACCAAACCAGTATAAGCTAGAGCAGCCACATCACTTTTTTGCTGGTGTAAGCGACAGCTGTACTAGAAAAGTGTGCCAGTTTATTAATGATTACTGTAGCACTAGCCCCGTATAGCTGTGCGCTAGGCCTGTCCCCCGGCCTGTCCGTGTTTGTCGATTTTGGTTGCAGAATGTCTGAACAAGCAATCATGGAGCCATTGTGGGAAGACCATCATTCACCGAGTGGCAATGAACTCGGAGGGGAGGCACTGCTCGCCCACCCACCCACTGCAATTAGGCCCGCCACGCTGCAGCCCCAGCCTCTTTAACGTCCCCTGGACTGCGATCGAGATAACAGCTTTTACATCTGTTCCTGGAGGCTGTGCTTTGCTTTTTTTTTTTTTGATTGTATCTGATACAGCCTCACTGAGTAATTGAGTGTTTGAGAGTGAAAAATTATCTCCCTGGGTTGGCCCTTATCTTGACAGCAAAGCAGCTCTTTTAATTTAATTTTCTTTGGAGCATGTGGGTAACAAATTTCACTAATCGCTCCGCTGTCGTCCTCCGCATGGCAACAAGCCTCTTGTGTCACAGGCAGTAAAATGTAAACCCGTTGTTGGTGCTGGATGCAAAGGGGGGGGGGGGCATTAGCTCTGTTGGTCTGTGCATCCATCATGACATGGTGGTGTCAGATCCTTGGTCTCCTTGCTAGGCCAAAAGGAAAAGTAGGGTGACTTGTGCCCACCTACACTGTAATAGGAGATAGTTCTTAGAGCACTTTCCAACTGTACATTTCAAAGCACTTTACCAAGGAGGCCAGTATCACTGTCCGCCTTATGTAGATGGGAAAGTGAGGCACAGAGAGGAAACATGGCTTGCCCACATTCATCCAGCCAGCCAGTGGCAGAACTGGGAATAGAACCCAGGTCTTCTGATGCCTAGTCCAGTGCGCTAGCCACTTGTCCACACGTACTAGAGTTGCTGGGAGAGGAAGGACAGCTGTGTGGTTAAACCACTGCCATGCGATTCAGGAGACCTGGGTTCAATTCCTACCTTTGCCCCAAACTCCCTGTGTAGGGTGACCAGACAGCAAGTGTGAAAAATCGGGACAGGGGGTGGGGGGGTAATAGGAGCCTATATAAGAAAAAGACCCAAAAATGGGGACTGTCCCTATAAAATCGGGACATCTGGTCAACCTATCCCTGTGTGACGACTTGGGCAAGTTACTCTCAGTCTACATCTGTAATGTGGGGATACATCCTCCCTAGCTCACAGGGGCGTGTTGAGGATAAAATCCCTGGCTGTGCAATGCTCACATGCTACAACTGAGAGACAATGTTGGGGGACCTAGTTATAAGAAGCCATAACCCCTTGGCATGGTGTAGGCTTGGAGTGTAGTTGGGTCCAGATAGTTTGTACCATGTTCTAACATGGTCTCCAACTAGGATGACCAGATGCCCTGATTTTATAGGGACAGTCCTGATATTCGGGGCTTTTTCTTACATAGGCGCCTATTACCCCCCAGCCCCAGTCCGGATTTTTCACACTTTCTGTCTGGTCACTCTACCTCCAACACTTTGTCTGGTTCTATATTTTGTTCCCTGAACCTCTCTCTTTCCAGAAAGATTCTTCTCTGGGCAGTGACTGCACATGGAACATTTCATAAAGAACGATAATGTTTTCCCTCTGGGACAGGGTTTAAATTATGCTTATAGTGGAAAGTGTCTTCCACCTTTAAAGTAAAGGTCTCAGCTCAGATTTGACCCAGCAGTTGTAATTTGTACAAAAACAGGGTTGGTTTGTTTTTGTTTTCAAACCTTAATCCCAATTGAAGTGTTTCCATTGATTTGTGTGAAAGACAATTCCAGTAAAAAACAATTGCTGTCTTTAAACATATAACTGCATCGCTAAAGTGATTGCATCTCAACCGATTCAATGCTGAGGACATGAAAGTGAAACGGACTTCATTGATTTTAATTGTCCGTGGCCAGAGAAATGCAAAAAGTAAACAGCATAAAGAGTGGGAAAGCAAATTGGATTTGTAAAAAATTCTTTCCACTCCAATACGCTAAGGCAATTTTAGTAACACCGGCAAAGGAATTTGTTCCCAATATATGATTGGGTTGACTGTGCCCCTTTAACTATGGTATTAGTCTGCCTGCATGCCACTCACACAGGGAATTTTCCACACTTAATAACATATCCCCTTGTCCTTTCCAGCTGGTTGATGATCTGTCAGGTCTACTAACAAGGGGTTAATGTTGGGTCAGCTTCCCTCTCCTTGGGAAGCAAAAGGACTTGGAGTGGCTGTTTCTGGGAGCGGATGCCTTTGGGAAGCCCAAGTGTCCCAGGGCAGGGCTGGATGCCAAACTGGGCACTACAACTTTGGTTTTGCTTAAGAAAAAAGCCGTTGCTGGTTGTGATTGTGTCTCGCTCTGCTGAGTAATTCCGGCTGCACAAAGCCCCCAGCTCAGACTGCTCCGGTCAGGAGTGGCAGAAGTTCCCTCAAAGTGGGGAGGCCAACGGTGCCCGAACCATGGCCCTGCTGCCCCTTCTCCGCAAGGCCCTGCTCTCGCACCACCCCTTCCCCTGAGGCCCTACTCCCGTGCCGCTTCTTCCCCCCAAGACCTCACCCCCTGCTCACTCCTCTCCGTCCCCTCCTCCTGGTTGCTCGTCCTTATGGCCGGTAAAAAGGGGGGGCATGGCCCCGTAGCCCCCCTGTTCCGGCGCCCCAGGCTCTGGTTCTCAATGTGTTGCAAGGTCTTGTCCACACTGCGGAATAGCCCGAACCCAGTCAAAGGTGAAACAGCCAGCTTTTCAAATGGGCTCATCACCCAACAAAGATTCACAGATTCTAAGGCCAGAAAGGACCATTGTGATCTAGTCTGACCTCCTGTGTAACCCAGGCTAGCGAACTTCCCCGAAAGAAGAGCATATCTTTTAGGGGGGGAAAATCCAATCTTGATTTAAAAGCTGTCAGTTACGAGGACCAAACCGTGTCCCTTGGTAAATTGTTCCAGTGGGTAATTACTCTGGCTGTTAAAATTGTATGCCTCATTTCAAGATTTAATTCGTCTAGCTTCAACTTCCAGCCTTTGGATCATATTCTACTTTCTCTACTAGATTTAAGGGTTCATTCTTAGACTTGTTCCCCGTGTTAGTACTTACCGACTGTAATCGAGTCACCCCTTAACCGTCTCTTTGTTAAGCTAAAGAGATTGAGCTCCTGGAGTCTATTGTTATAAAACAGTTTTTCTAATCCTTTAAACATTCTAATGGCTCTTCTTTGAACCCTCTCCAATTTATCAAAATCCTTTTTTCATTGTGGATGCTAGAACTGGATACCAATGTGCCAGTAATGGTCGCACCCATGCCAACTACAGCGATAAGATAACCTCTCTACTTCTACTCAAGATTCCCCCGTTTATGCATCCCAGGATCGCATTAGCCCTTTTGGCCACAGCATCTCACTAGGAGTTCATGTGAGATGATTATCCACCACAGGGATAGAGTCCCCCATCCTGTTAAGTGTGGCCTACATTCTTTGTTCCTTGAGGTATACATTTACATGTAGCCATATTCAAACACATATTGTTTGCTTGTGCCCAGTTTCCCAAGTGATCCAGATCTTTGTATTAGTGACCTGTCCTCTTCATTATTTACCACTTCCCCAGTTTTTGTGTCATCTGCAAACTTGTCCAGTGATCATTTCATATTTTCTATCAGGTGACTGATAAAAATGTTAAATGGTATGGGTCTCAGGACAGACCCCCGAGGGACCCCACTAGCTCTTCAGATCTGTGTAAGCTTGAAAGATTGTTTCTCTCACCAACAGAAGTTGCTCCAATAAAAAAAAAAAATTACCTTATTCTCCTTGTCTCCCTCTAATGTCCTGGGACCAACATGGCTACAACAACACTACATATATTATTCTGTTTGCACATTATAATTGTGATCAAATCATGATCACTTGTACCTAAGCTACCATTAATTTTTAGTTCTGTGATCAGTTCCTCTTATCTGTCAAGATGAGGTCTAATATAGAATTCCCTCTTGTTGGTTGTAACACTTTGAGTTAGGAAATTCCCATCCTTAATACTTAGAAAATCTAAGGATGTTTTAGTACCGGAAGCAGGAGACTTCCAGCATATGCCACTCAAATTGAAATCCCCCATCATCACACAGCTTTTTTCCCTACACATTATAGGTAGGCTTGGCAGAATTCAATGTTTATTTTCTTTATCATTTTGGCAGAGAATATTGATGGTTATTTTAAGCATTTTTCAAATGTTTATAATTTTCACCATTGCACAGAATTATGGGTTTTAAAGCCTTTTTTTCAATTTTTATCTACCGGTATTTAAATGTTCACAGTTGTGGGAAATGACGTGGGGTCAGACAATGGGGAGGTGTCAGATAATTGTTTAATGACAGCTGTTGAGATTCAAATCGCTAAAGCTTCATAAGGGTGAAAACACAAATTGTCAAGATCATATGTCAAAATATACAAAGTAAATAGCCTTAAATCAAACACTAGTAAGTTCTCAAGAAGCATTTTTCTTTCTGTGCCTATCTGTAAAGTTGGATTACTTTTGATGGAAATATTTTTTCATCGGTTTGTGTGTGTACAGTGAAATCAATGTTTGCCAGTAAAAATCTAATCCTTCCAATTCTAATTATAGATAGGTGCGTAAGGAGCAGGTCATGCCGCTTCCCTAGTGTGATATGGTGGTCTGTAGCAGGCACCAACTGATACCCCTGTCTTGTGTTTTATCTGTTAGGACATTGATCCATAAGCATTTCAAGATCTTTTTCTTCTGAGTTAGCAGTGACACGGAAATCGGGTAATACCATTTTTGACAGCGAGAGTAATGCACAGCTCTTTAGAAAAATCTGGACTTGGGCGTGTCCAAGGACAGGCTGGGGGCTTTTGCTGATTGAGCTAATTAAGGTTTCCCCATGTTTGTAATCAGGACAGACTCCAAGCAGCGGCAGCCTTGGCTTGCTGTTGTCAGTGTTGGTGCAGCTGCTCCGTTTGATGGGCACTGACAGCTGGGTTGGAGCTAGTCCCAAGTGTAGACAGAGCCTCTGACATGCAACTATTGAATCGCTGCTCTGCATGCTGATTTGTTTTAGGGGGTGTGGCTCCGGATTTTTGAGCTTCTCTCCCCAGCCCACACGTAGGGCAGATAGTACCTGCGTTGGCCAATGGGGAAGTCCAGCTTGCGCCATCCATTCTAGAGGTAATACCTCTGCTGCGTCCGGCTAGCAAATCAGCTGCTCCCTCCCTGAGAGCTTCTAAGGATGCTCTTATTAACCTTTGCTGGGTGGTGGCACTGCTGGGGGCAATGGGATTGATACTTGGGGATAGACAGAGGCATTGGGACCTCAGAAACTCCTGTGGGTGGGGTGGAGGTCCTGGCAGCTAAAGCTGGCCCCAGCCCACCTACCTCTGCAAAATATCTCCTCTTCCCCGTCTCCTCTTCTCACCAGCAGGATCACCTCCCAAGCAGACCTGTGCCGCAGTTGCAGTCAGGCTGTTCTTAGGGTCCTTCCCCTTAGCATCTAGATAAGGAGAGGGGAAACTGTGCCAAAGTCATCGCCTTGTTAGCAGAGGACCCGCAGCCAGCCTGTTCTGCGGGTCAGTGTCTAGCACTTCGTTGCCTTGCGTCATCTTCAGGTAGCATGTGAGCCCAGAGCTGTCCAGTTCCCCGTCACTGAGATTCAGCCACCCTCCAAGGGTACTGGGGTCTTCCTTGCTGAACCCTCAGACTCCACTGACTGAGCAGGAAACACTCCGTGGGATGGGAGCTTCTCTGGGGAAACTGACTCCTGCTGACTTTACCCAAGAGCTTATCTCGTGGTGGTGACCATGGCAAGTAACCTCTCGCCCTTCATCCAAGAAAGGAGAGCAACTGCCAGAGCCTCTGCTTGTTCGTCATCTGTCTTTTATTCCCTTCCCCTTACTCCCCCCTCCCTCCCGCACCTTCTGTTTCCATGTGCCCTGCCTGCCGGCTTCCCCTCCCTTCTCCCCGTCCTCCCTCTGATCATGACTGACTCTCTCCCACTCAGTATCTCTCTGCAAACGGCACGCCCCATATTTCAAACAAGAGAATGAGAGTGAGAGAGAGAGATCAATATTTGAAACTTTATAAATACTAAGTACAGACACATTTATTTAATGCATCGGGTATTAAAACTCAAAGTATATGACCAGCTGAGACCCAGGGCATTAAAAACAGATTAACAAAGACTTCCCGGGCTCTTCACGCTGAATGGAACATGCAGGCTGCCCAGGGAAGGAGTTGGCTTCCCCGTGCTGCTTAGGCTCCGATGGGCTGGCTGAATCCCTGATCTCTATGTGAATCCCGGAGCCAACTCACGGTACTGAGAAAGGCACCTGAGCCTCCTGCATTCACTGATGGGACCTGCCTTATAAAAACTGCCAACCGTTTCCTCTGCAAACTCCTTGCCCCCAAATAACCCCCCTCTATGAACACCGGTTAAACTAGCTCGAACTCTGACGGAGCAAGTGTTGACAGGCTGATATCATTCATACATGTTAGTGTTATCAGTCATCTTTGTTCTACCCTTAAGCAAGATCAAGCTCTTAATAAACCTGAACATTTCTAGTCCTCCCACATCTGCCTTCCTGTATGTTTCACCACCACCTCCTCCTCCTCCATCTCTGACCTGTGGTCCATTCTCACTCCTTTCACCTTTTCTCTTCCTTCCTCAGAGCTATCCAAAGGGACCAGCTTTCTTGGGGGAGTGGACTCGAGTTTCGGGGTCAATGCCAAATCAGGGCAGATGGAACAAAGTCCAGTCCATGCTGCCAATGAAGGGGACGTAGGTTGGGACTAGAGACTGGCCCGGACCAAACCCCCCAGATTCGGACAGCACCAAAATGCACTGGGGGGGGGGGGGCGGCAGCTGAAAGCTAGATCAAAATGGTGCCGCTTTGGCATATCTTTACTTGGGACTGCCCTGAATTCCGTGAGAGGAAGGGAGAAAGAGCCCCTCCCCCCAGGAGCAAGGAGGATGGAAGCGGGACTGTTGTGTGAGGAGGTACAATGTCCTGCAGATTCAGCAGGGATCACACACCCTTACTTAGCCAAAGGCTGGATGTGGCTGTGACGAACTGGAACTGTTCTTAATGTGGCCTTTGAATGCTGAGTGGGGAGTTTGGCTGGGACGGTCTGCATTGGGGAATGGGAGACTGGCCTTGAGGGAAGATACCTGAGCATGTAACATGAGGACCTAGGAGGTGAAGACGTGTGAGCTTCTTGCCCTGAAGCCGGTCTGCTCCGAGGGAGAGGAGGCTCCCCAAAGTCCTGACTGGCTTTGTGGGGAGCAGTTCCAGAGCATCGCCCGGGGACTCCGTGACAGTGGCCCATGGAGCTTATGGCATTATCTCTCCCCCCACTCCCCAAAACTCTCACAATCACACAGTGTATTGTACTGCCCCTGTGGGGGAGAGTCTGGCAAGGGGAGCGTGGTTGGAAGAAGGTCTCGGCGGGCTTGAGAATGCCTGGCCTGGGATATGGACATGGAAGGCAGTGTGTGTGGTTGACGGAAACTTGGGAAGAGAAGGTCTGTTGCTCTGGGCTTACTGTGTGGAGAGGAGGGCAGCGGACATGGGTTCAGAGACGGCTGGTTGCCTTGCCAGAAGCCCGGTCTGAGGGGGAAAGGAGGACTGTCCAGATAGGGGGTGCTGGCTCAGGTTCTGGGCTGGACACTCTGGGAAGATGGGGAGAATGGCTAGGACATTCACTGAATGGAGGAGGGAAGGTTTGCTTGCTAGAACTTCTTTGGGGGACAGTGCCTTGACTGAACGTGGGTGGGTTCCCCAGCTGGGGCATGGGCTGTGTGGAGGGGTAAAGGGGAACGGCTGGCTTGGGGGTTGGGTAGGAGCCTGCCAGGCAGCAGCTACAGAAAGCAGTGTTTCTTCCCAGCGAGCGGTGCTATCCGGCGAGAGCAGCCTTCCAACATCGCTGTTAATCTTTAATTGGTATTTGATTTGATTTAACATGATCTCCTGCTTGTAAAACACCTTGAGATGTTTCTGTGTGTGAGGGCGTCGGGAGATGCTGTTGTACTGTATTAACGAGCCTCTGCTGGAACATAAAGGGAGATAATTAGAGGCAGTGAACTTTCTTGACGTGGACAGAACAGCTGAGTGCTTTGGAAGTAGCCCTCCTTAGACGTGCAAGGAAAGCTGTATGGGGTGTGCTGTGGGTGGGGAAAGGATACCACATCAGGGTCAGTCCGCCATTTCGGTAGCATCAAGGTTATATTCAGGTGGTTGACTCCCTGCCCTCCACCCCGAGCGGTGGCTGCATTTTTGTGCTGCCAAAATTCAAGCTGAAACACACCCTCTCCATGTTAAAAGTGCTGCTTTCTCATTAGCGGGTGCCTTTGCACGCCTCCCACTGATGTGTTCTCTGTAGGATTTGCAGTTCAGTTGCTAAGCAGTTCAGGAGGTTGATTTCTACATCCCCGTCTCTCCTGGGAGGTAGAAATATGTTTTAATATCCAAGCAGTCTTGAAACATTAGGTATTAAACTATTATATCTTGGGGAGGGGGGGATTGAAGAGTACTTGGCACTTAACACCCACATATGGCCAATGCTATGGGCTGTACACTGAGAAAGATGGAGCAATTAAAGTTTATTTTTTTATAGACTAATCTCCCAAGCATGTATTTGAGCCTGATTTAGAAACATCATATTGCCGAGCATGCAGAATTTTAGTGTTGCTTAAAATCCATACGTGTTCTGTATGTTCCTTTTTAATTTCAGCAGTACTACCAGTGCCAGATCAGAGTTTTCTGCCCTTTATGTGCCAGAACTTGGGGCTGGGGAGGAGGCAGTGGAAGGAGGAGTAATTGGCAGCACAAGTAAATGATATTTTAGAGGAGACACCGGGCTGCATGTGGAGTGTTTGTGTGCAGAGGGTGGCTTTGAATGTATCTTCCTCTTGCAGTAGGTGCAAAATCTTCAGGCCCTTTGCAGGCTGCTTCCAAACTCTCTGCAGAGGGGACTGGGTGTTCTCAGGCAGAGCAGAGCCAGTCTAATTGGCGCTTGGTGTAAAAAAACAACACAAAGGAGGATGGTGGCAGGAGCACTCTGAACGAAGTGGCAGCTGTTTGTACATACAGGATCAGAGACTTCCAAGGGGAGGTTTACTTTTGGAATTTCTTTTGCATTCCAGTCTAATTAAGCAGTGGTTAATTGGATCGGTAGCAGGAAGAAACTCTGATGCAGTTCTGCCCTAGAACGGATTGGTTTGCTTTTAATGTTCACATTCCTCTGTCTTCTCCTTGCTCACAAGTTGGGGAGTGTGGGGTGGGAGAGGAGGGCCCCAATTCAGGAGATGTCCTTTTCCTCCTTGACACGTCTCTTGCGTTCCCCTCCTTATCTCTTCATTTCCTGGTTTCTCCTCCTTCATCCTCAGCTAGGGATCACCAATGACTTTTCACTTTCAAGCCAAGCAGATGGCATGCAAAGAGACTGTGTTCAGGCACTCTTGCGGCTGAGACTTCAAAGGCAACAAGGAAACAAATCATAGCACCGCTCTAACCCAGCCAGTCGGGCAGATAACACCACTGGAGGACTCCACAGAGCTCGGCCTGTGTCAGACATGAACCCTATCAAGGAGTGTTATCCCACTTTTTACGGACTGGGAAACTAAGTCACAGAGAGTTGAAGTCACTTGCCCAAGGCTACCTAAGGGCTTGTCTACATGACCAGTTAGCGTGAGTGTAGCGTGCCGAGAACTGTCTGTGTGGATGCTGCTGCTGCCGCATATTGAAAGTTTCCTAGTGAGGGTTGACCTTCTCCTGTTTCAAAGAGCAGTAGCTCAAACCGCCCTAGGGAATTTTTAGTGCATAGCAGCAGGGTCCACGTGGACAGTTAGTGAGTGTCGTGCTAGTGTGCTGTAGATTTACACCCCAGCTTGCCACGTGCTAACTTGCCGCTTGACAAGCCCAAAGTCATTGGTGGAAGGAGGATTAAAGTCCAGAAGTTCATGGCTTCCAGTCTCCTTCCTCATGCTCCTTCCACCACACCCTGCTGCCTTGGTTTGGGGCCCTACCACCCTCCTATCTGCAACAGACACTCTCTGTCAGCAGCAGGTCCTCCATGGGGGCTCCCAACTTGGCATGTGAATACTGAAGCAAACCATTCTGGCCTCTCATTCTGCCCTGCCTTGGGGTGGGGGGAAAGGAGGGATTTATTTTTTGGGCAGCTTGTAAGGCTGGGTGACTGCGTAAGTGCGGATGGAAGGCAGAGGATGGAGAGCCCTAGAGAGTGCGACATCCCTTCTGCTACCCCAGCATTGCTCTCCTTCACCTTCATGTGCTTCAGGACTCAGCAATATTGCCCCTCTCCTCCTCCACCTGCTCCTCTGGCTGCAAGGAGTCTACCCTGGGCATGTCTGCCTTCCCTACTCAGACCTTTACTTAGCCAGAGAAGGAGTAAGACCCCTCCTTGTCCCCCTGCTCAGATTGTGCCTTTGGCTGCGGTGAAGAGAGGAGAGGCTGTTTGCCCAATTCATCCCCCCCCCCCCCCCCCCCCGCCCCAAACCATACATGCAAGAGGAAGGAAGGGAGATCTGATTCTGCCCCGCACCCCCAGCCAGATTCATGGGAGTGAGGGGAGGGAGGTGGGTAATGCTGCTCTGGGAAGAAGGTGATATAATATAATCTGGAATAAGGTAGGAGCAGAACAGGGATAATGGCTCCAAGTCGCAGGTCCTTCTCCGCTCTGCCTCTGGGGCACTGCAGCTGCACGGTGCCCCTTGCTTGGGTCAGCCGGCAAAGGTCCGATGGAGCTCTCAGCTGGCAGGAGCTGTATGCCACTGCGTGGGAAGGAGGCAGACCCTCGCCTCTCTCCCCTCACTCCCTTGGGCCTCCTGCTGCCCAACTCTCAGCCTCATTCCATCCAGAGCTTCCATTCCCTGCCCCCGCCCCGCCTGTAGCGCATAAGCCTGGGGCCAGCCTCTGGATGGGATTGGCAAACTGCTGTGCGAACATCTTGGTGGTAGTCCCAGGCGTGGGGGGAGAAATTCAGAGCAGCAAAGCTTGGGTCTCCAGCCTAAGTCACCTAAGACAATTCAATGATTGCTGGCGGTTATTGGAAAACCTGGGAGTTTGGATGTCCCTGGGGCAAGGGTGGGGTTGGATTTTTGTTTTGTTTTGTGCCTCTCAAACAAACCCAGATGCCTCTGGCCTAACCCCTGGAGGTTTGTTTAGTTAGCGACAGGTCGTAAAGCGTCCATTTCCCTGGGTTTGAGAGAGATCTGGCACTAAGCTGTTTATCTCCAGATGGGTGTTTAAACCCAGCACAGAAGTGCTTCTGCTGGAGCGCTAGTGGTCTGAAGAGCAGGCGATGGGATGGAAAACGAGAAAAATGCCCCTCTGTTTAACGAGCAAGGGAAGGAGCTGCGTATTCGGCTAGCGTCCCTTAGAACCTGGCAGCAGACTGGCCTCGAGCAATAAAGAGCTGAATCGGAAATCCAATTTCAGCTCAAACATAAGCCCCGTTGTTGCAGCTCGGTTGAACAGAGCCCCCTGCTCGCCACCCTTGGGCGATGGCGTGTACTGTTCGGGATGTCAGTAATTAGATACACACGATGAAAATGAGCAGGGAAACAGAGCGGGGGTGTGGATGTGGGAGGAGCGGCAGTGAAATGAGAACTGCAGTACATTGTTCCTTCCCTCCGACATTCAGCTCCATCGGCCGGGAGCTCAGATGCTCAGGCCTTCCGCTATTTCAAACTTTGTGCTTTTCCGCAGGAAGAGGAGGTCGTCGGGTCTGATACAGTGGTTGCTTTTTTGGTTCACGTGCCACTTTCTTTTAAAAAAAAAAAAAAAATCAAGTTGTGGAGTGAATGGTGGTGCATCAAGAACCATGGCACTAGTGGTGCACGTAGGCAGGGTAGGAGATTGGGAGTCAGGGTCCCTGCTTTCTACTCCCAGCTCTTCCACTGACTCACCTTTGGCAAGCTGCCATACCTGTGACTCAGTTGAATTGTAAAAGCAGAGGAATACTTGCCTATCTCCCTGGGATTTGCGGGTTACTGTTTCTAAAGCACTTTGAGATCCTGGGCTGAAAGGGGCTTTATAAGGGCAAAATAATATGAATTTGCTATGCGCTCTCTCATCTATTGTGACTCTGAATGTTTCCACGCTCACCGATGTATTTTGGTTACAAAAGCACCTAGTGGCCCCAGCCAGGATCGGTTGCATGCCTGTGCCTTGGAGAGCTTGCAATCTAAATAAACAAGACAGGGAAAATGGGCCCAGAGAAGTGACTTGCCCAAGATCATACAGCAGGTCGGTGGCAGAGCTAGAAGTTTGAGTGGTGGGTATGTTTTGGGAGTGGGGAAGGTGCTTGTACAGCTCTTCAGGGACACATGGAATGTGAAATGTGTTGTGTAAATATGCATGTTCTGTACTTTCCTCTCCTCTGTCACAGGGAGCTGTCCAGCAAATCAGCACCTCTAATTCAGTGCTGAATGACCCAAACCTTTACCCTGTTTGCAAACCCCCAGCGCGCTGCAAAAAACTCTGCATTTTTGGTGCATATATTCCCATTAGCTTCAAATCTGGCTTGTGCTCTGAATCCAACTTAAATGTGATTCTCTGTTCTGACACCAATATTTCTAAAAGCAGACTCGATCAAATTATGAGGTAAAGAGCCCTGGAGTATCTCAGTGGATGTATTTCCTGTTGTTTTCAAACAAATGCACTTTAGGTCTCACTTTGCTGATGTGATTTGTGCGTGTGTGGCGGTGGGGGTCGGAAAGGAGACTGAGTTCCAGAAATAAATAAATCGTTTTCCCCGAATTCTGACCAGAGAGAGAGTCAGCTCTGCTGGGAATTCAGTGATCTGTGTTAGACTGTCAGAGAGGCTGCAGTGATGGCTCAAGTTAATTGGAGATCAGTGCTCTCACTTAAGTGTCTTTATATTCCTGAAAAAGGTTCTAAGATGCTACACGGCTGCTTCCCAAACATTCCAGAATTGCTAAATGCAAGGTCGCCTTAAGTCAATTTTAGTGCTTGTGCAATCTCTTAATGGAAGAGTGAAGTCCTGGAACCGAGAGCAGATGCAGCACGAACAGCAGCAACTCGAGCTTCTCCACCCTGCCCCACTAATGTGTCTTGGGGCTGCTGTCGATGAGAGGGTGATTTGTCCTCAGTGGCCTCTCTGGAGAGTGCCAGCATGGGTGGTCGTCATGACGGTGCCGCTTTGGGCAGCAGACGGTGACCACAGACTCCGTTCAGCATGGACTGCCAAGCAGCTGGCAGATGGTAATGACATTTGGTTACCACCGCCCTGGGCCCAATAGGAGCCCTTGGCACACAGAGTTTTGTGTCCCATGAGGTAATCCGCTGTCCCACAATGGTTATCGATCTCAGTCACTGCTTCAATTCCCTTTCATTGTATAGAGCTAGCAAGTTGGCCTCTCCCGCCAGAAAGCTCATGGGCCATTGGCCTGGCTTGGGCTCCTTAGCAATGTACGCTGTAGGATTTCACAGCCGGTTCTGTCCCCGGGCCAGTCTGTCCAGAGCTGCAAACGGCTGAGTTCTTTTTTCACTTTATCCCCTTCACTAAAAATAACCAAATCAAACCAACCTTGCTCGCACCGAGCTTTGTGCCATATTCTGAGCTGACACAGAGCATTCATCCTGGCAGCTGCAGATCTGGGCTCTCTCTTCAGCCTCAAAGGCACTACCGCTCCTGAATGATTACTGAGGTGCCAATGTTATACGATCTGTGGTGTTAGACAGATGGCCCACAGAGATTGAGGGAGGGCTCAATGTGACCCACACATCGCTCTGGTGTCAGGGTAGAATTGGGATCCATCTTCCTACTGTCAGAAAATATTTTAGCTAGCACTTGCAGGGAGGCCCTTTGTGAGCTGGGTTTCGAAAGAAGCAGTAAACGTCTGTGACTGACAAAATAAAACTCCTCTTGTAATATCCACTGGCTCTGGTTTGCTCTGCACAGGTTGTTTTCTTGCTCACTGAATTGACTGTTAGATGTCTGTGAGTATAGGAATATTAATAATTAGCATCTAGGTATCACTTGTTAATTAGTGCAATATATAATATTGTACCAATGTATGACATTTGGTGTAGTTAATGATCTCACACTGCACATAGCCTTGAGACTTGGCTTGATATTTTTAAGACTCAGCAAGATCTGCAAAACAAGCCAAGTTTGAAGAAAATCGATTCGGTAGTTGAAGTTATGAAAATTTAGGTCTACATTTTAAAACATGATTTTTGGGGGGCCTCAGTTTGCGCATGCCCAACTTAAAGCACTTTAAAGGAGTCAAATTTTCAAAAAGCCCAGAGCACCTGCTCTCTGAAATTAAGGTCTCTTTAAGGTGGCTGAGGTTGGATCACCTAAAAATTGCAGCACCAAGAATTGCTAGCCGCTTCTGAAAGATCGGGCCTTAACAGGGATTTGTCCAAGGACTGACTAATCTTAACAGAATGCGACCAGCACCAGAAATAAGGGGATGGAAAAGCTTCAGACTGAAGACATTGAGGGTCCACACAACATTGTAAACCCGGCTCTGTGAGACCTGGGCTTGTGGACTCAGGGTTTCCAACAGAGGTGACACATGGGGGGGGGCATGTGGGGTCACATGGTGCAGCAGGGCCCCCTCCCTTCAGAGCAGCTGAGCCGGCGAGCTGCGCTGGGCAGGGAGAGAGAGCGGCAGGAGTGGCGGAAGAGCGGGGAGCTGCTCAGAGGTGCCGCTGCTTTAACTCTGCAGGGAGAGGCAGAGGAAGAGTTGGGAGCTCCATGGAGGGGCTGCTGCTTTCCTGGAGGGGTGAGGGGGCTGCTTTCCAGAAGGGGGAGGGCTGCCGGGAGCAGGGAGTGACTCAAGCTGTTCCGGAGTTGTGCCCCCCCATGGGTCATCTTGCGCTAAAGCATCCACCCAGCATTGTAAACCTGGGTTTACAATTGCTGGACCCGGGTCTCTCAGCCGTGCTGCCACGGCCATACTCCGCTACACGGACCTTCTGACTCAGGTCTGCAGCTTAAACGCTGCATCCACACTGCAACAGGACAGGGCTTGGATCCGAGCCACAGTGGGACGTGGGCTTTGGTCCACCTCCCCAGCAGGGTCCTAGGACCCTCGTCCTGAGTGTTGGCTGACCTGAGTCAGACTGATCTGTGTGTGGACAGGGGAGTGCTTAGGCTTAAACCTGAGTCAGAGCCTGGGCTTAATGTGCCAGGCAGACATACCCTAAATGTTGGATGGTTTAGACACCACAAACCCTGCATCTCGGCAGGGCACTAGACAAGACGACCCTTGCGCCCCGTTCTAACCCTGTGATTCTGGGTTCTTGAAGCTTTAACACGACAAAACTGATTTTTCTTCAAACATGGCTTGCTCTTAACTGCAATGCCTTTCAGCACGAGACATAATTAACTGAAGCATTTTTCTAGTAAAACGTCAGTTTCCCCTAGCATCGCCTTCTTACAGTTACTGATGAATTTAGTGTTACAGCGACACTGGGAGGCAGGCAGGTAGGTGTTATCCCCAAGAGTGGGATGGGGAAACTGAGGCAAGTGAGTGGTTGAGTGGACAGGGCATTGGAGTGGGACTGGGGAGGCCTGGGTTTAATTCCTGGCTCAGCCACAGACTTCCCATATGAGTCTGAGTAAGTCACTTAATCTGCCCCGCGCCTTGGTTTCCCCATCTGTAAAATGGGGACAACACTTCCTGACCTCACAAGATTGGTGTGAGGATAAAATCCCATAGTGAGTGTGAGGTGCTCAGACACTATGGTAAGGATGAATATCCAGAAACAGAGATGGGGTAGGGCCCCAAAGAGTTAGATCTAATTGCTCTTGTTCTTTCATGCTGCTCATGATGGTTTAGAAGCAAATTGGATCCCCTTTAGCTCCAGATGCTGTTTCTTCACATTGGCCTCTGTGTAGATATGCATGTCTGTTTGCGTTTCAGGCTCTCTGAAGAGTCCAGTGAACAAGACGGCCCTGACGCTGATTGCAGTCAGCTCCTGCATCCTGGCCATGGTGTGTGGCACCCAGCTCTCCTGCCCTTTGACCGTGAAGGTCACTCTTCATGTGCCTGAGCACTTCATTGCAGACGGTAAGACCCGGAGAGCGACACCTCCCTGTAAGGACTTGGCAGCCTGGAGCTTCCAAATCCAATCCAGTCAGTAGAGTCCTTCTCTTTGTGAGTTTCCGAAGTGCCTCCGAGAACTCCCCTTTCTCAAACCACCCTTCCGGGGACTTTCCACTCTTCACTTTATTCCTCAGCGCTGGGGCGGCCTAGAAAAACACCTGGGGACAATCTGTTATAGGACACTAACTCCCCCCTCCCCCCAGCACCCCACCCACACTAACCCTAACACAACCGTTGGCAGTCCCAGCGGGGAGAGAAAAATGACTATGCCATGGAGAGTTTTTTCTCCTCTCCGCCCCCAGGGAGCAAACTCTCTAGGACGGAGCTGAGGCTCACTGCTGCATCAGGCTCTGTCTGCATGTCCTTATTTTATTTTATTTTTTGCATAAATAGAAGGCTTCAGTCTCGGGGGTTTGGCAATCCGGCAAGCCCTCAGCAGCACCGCATTCACTCACACTTGAAAAGGGGGCGGGGAAGCTGTGAGGAAGACGCGGCGAGTGTGGAATGATTTATGGGGTTGGTTGTGTGGGAGGAAGACGTCCTTTTCTGTTGCATTTGTATTTTTGGCATCAGAGCTGCTCAGCTTTCGTTTGAGATTCCTCCCCCTCCCCAACAGCAGAGCTGCTGACTGCGTTATATTCGTACCGCCCGGGAAACTGCCCCGGCTCTCCATACAGAGCCAATTCAGACAGAGAGATGCCAACCCCATGGAACTAAAACCCAATAGCTGTTGGCACGAGGGGGAGGCAGAAATCTTCCCCCCACCTCTGTTTTATAACTCTGTGTCCGACTGAAATCCCTGCTTTACTCTGAAGTGAAGCCCTGGGCTTCCCAGGAAGACCCCGGGAAGCCGCATGGATGCTCTCCCTCCCGTCAGAGTGAAGCCGTTTGTCTGTGGCCCTCGCCGCTCCGGAGAACGTGAAATTGCCAGTGTTGGAGCGAAGAGCGAGAGGCTCTGAAGAATTAGACAAAGGCGGCTGTCACTATTTATTGCTTTCGCCAGCTTGGCTCCTTGTGTTTGTTGTTTCACTGACCTTTTCCATGTAATGTGCAGTGAGCGTCAAGTGCAACTTTTCAGTAACACGAGGGCAAATTTCATTTTCTTCCTGAAGACGGGACCCATTATTCAGTCGGTTCTAATTCTTCAGCTCCTGCGGTCTCCTTACCACCTGAGACAGGCTGAGGGTGGGCTTTCGTCCAAAAGAAAAGTGCTGTGCACAATCCGGGGCTGTGTAGGCGGCTGCAGTCACTCTTAGCTTGCACCCATACTGCACTGCTGGGCGTCTGGTTCTGATCCAATCAGGGGCCTGTTCGCCGGAGGGGCTAGCTTTGGTGGGGAGGACAAATGCTTATGAAGCAGGAAAGTAAGCGACCCTTGACGGGTCCAAGTGTGGTGAGATGGAATTTAAGGCACCTCCGCCTCACTGGGTGAAACGTTCTGGTCTGTGTTGTGCAGGGTTCAGACTGGATGCTCCTAATGGTCCCCTCTGGCCTCGAAATGAATTGATAGCTATTTAATCCTGCACAGAATCACAAATGGAGCACACATCCCAACCCTGGTGGTGGTGGTGACATTTTCCAAGGTTGGTGCCCGCAAAATTTGCACTGATATCTAGTGCACCCCTAAACAATACTCGTGCAGATGAGCACTACAAGCACTGGCTGGGTTAATGTGCCTGCAGAACTAGACGCAAACCTACTGGGACCTGATTACACGTGTTAGGTCTGAAAATAACCGAACACACTTGGGCTGGGTTGTCTCTGCTCACCTTCTCCTGCCTGTGGGCTTGGCAGAGTGACAGCTGCGAGCCCCACTCCTGCCGGCTGGCACCGTCTCGCTGCACTGCATAGCAAATGCACCAATGAGCCCTAGCACCTCTTGTCTATAGCACGCAGGCAGCAGCGAGGTGGCGTTGCCCAGCAGGAGCGGGACACTGCGGCTGCGCTGACCCTGCGGCAAGGCAGTGCCTGCAGACAGATCATGGGCACGGAGAGCAGGAAGCCCCCGCTGGCCATGTCCCAAGCATGAGGCAGTGGTGGGGGTGCTGACCCAGGTTCAGCGGCAAGTGGAAGGCTCGGGTTGGGTCTGAAAATGTCTTGGCACTCTCAGGCGTGGGTCAGGTCAGCTGTGGGCTAGTCGCGTTCGGGTCAGGCTTTAAAATTAGGCCCGAGCAGACCTCCATGCAGTATGGGACGGAGGTGAGCAGTTACCTGTTTTGCAACATCAGATGTAAGTCTTGAGGATGCTACTTATACACTAGGCTTTGAAAATCCTGCCTCGGCATGTGCTAGATATCCTATAAAAAACAAACCTTTGGGCCCTTACCAGCAATGCTGGGTGTGTTTCCATTTTGCAGCTGTAGGTTGACGTTGGAAAAATTCAGGGTTGAGAAGAGGGAGAGGGCGTGTGTGTGAAATGGATGTCAAAACAAAACAAGTTACTTCTCCGCAGCCTTCAAAAAAAGAAAGAAATAAAAGGAGTGTACAGACTTTTGACTAGAGTGAGTGTTTAGTGGCGCTTCCATAGATTGTAGTTCATGAGTAATTGTGGGGGGAGGGATAGCTCAGTGGTTTGAGCATTGGCCTGCTAAACCCAGGGTTGTGAGTTCAATCCTTGAGGGGGCCATTTAGGGACCTGGGGCAAAAATCTGTCTGGGGATTGGTCTTGCTTTGAGCAGGGGGTTGGACTAGATGACCTCCTGAGGTCCCTTCCAACCCTGACATTCTATGACTAGGAAAGAAAACAAACAACCCTTGCCCTGATAAGAGAGGCTGCGGCTCCTTCTTTATCCACTTGCATCCAAGGAACTTGGTGTATTCACAAATTGTTATTTACTGTTTGATCTGGTAGCGGTTGGAACCACCAGTCAGGTTCTGGGCCCTGCTGTGCTAGGCTCTGCATGAATGCATAGTAGCCGAATGCTAGTCAAGACACCCAATAGTCATGGAAGACAATGAGTGCTATTCCTAACGCACAGTCAGCTAAATTGAAGCACAGAGAGCTACGGTGACTTGCTGAAGGTCACAGAGCAAGGCAGTGGTGTGACTAGTTCCCAGGAGCCCAGACTCCTCATCTATAGTTCGAACCATCCAATGACACTGCACCCTCGAGAAATGTAATGAAATATCAGGTGACTCCATAGCATTAAAGTGAAAATGGAGCCGGTTCTATTCCTGTCTCCAGGAAGAGGGTGGTACTGCAAATTATGCAAATACCCAGAACATTGAAGCAGAGATGACACTGAAATACCAATAAAACAGATTAATCTCTCTGAAACGGGGGGGAAACGGGCTGATCTCCCTTCCCGCCTTAATGACTTTTCTAAAGAGAAAGCGGTGAGAGGAGTGGTGAAAAGGTTTGCAGGAGAAGGGAAATGTAATCTGCAACGAAACTGTAAACTATCATTATAAACGGTGAAAACTTTTTTTTTTCCCTTTTGTAATGGGAAATGGAGTCAAGGGCTCCCAGATGGAACTGGGAGCAACGGGGACAATTTGCAGCAAAGATCCGTTTCCCTGAAATCTCATCATTAGATGCACCGGCACTCTGAGGGCCTGTCCTGGAAGGGAGAAGTGCTTAGAGCCATTCCTTCCAACCAATCCCCAGGTAGTGCCAGGCTGGCAGCAAAATAGTATAAAACATTTAAGGAGATCACAGCATGGAGCTGGGGCAGGAAATGTTAATGACACCCAGGGAAGTGTTCTTGGCTTGGCTTCTTCTCAGCACAGATCTTTGCTAATTTCACTCCTCAGCAAAGGGACTAGCCGAGTTCAAAACCGGAGGCTAATTCTTCTGTTTGGACAGCAGCCCTTATTGTGTGTAGGAAAGAGAGGGGACAGGAGGGAAGAGAGGCAAACTTCCTCTCTGCTGCGCTGCACCAGATGAATTGGGAGGAACGGAAGGGAATCGGCTTGGGGACCAGAAGGAAGTTGGAGCATGTGGCTCTTTCTCAGAGTTAGACCTTGTCTATACTGGGTTGTTTGTGCACAAGTGGGTGCAAATCGCCATGCAGATGCCCTGCCCTGGTAAAAGATGCGGCTTACATAAGTGACTCGACCCTGGCCTTTTACTGGGATCAGCTGCACCACAGAGCCCTGCACGGGACTATTTGTAATCCCGCTCCCGTCCCACTCCGGCTATTATGGCAGTGGGTCCAGCAGGACCCACCGAATCCTAGTCCCACTGCCGGGCTCTGCACCAGTCCCGCACAGGGCTGTACTGCACCAGTTCAAGCGCAGTTTTGCACTGGTGCAGCGTCTTCATCAGGGGTGTGTGCCACCGTAGCTACTTGGATGTAATGACCCCCATTCAAACTTCCCAGGCTTAGACAAGCCTTTGGAGCTTTGATCGGTGTTAAAACAGAGCATTGCGTGAGCCATAACCATGTGCGCAACGTCTTTCAGATGTTGCCGCGCACATAAATACTCAAGGCTCCGTCAGCAGCACGCTCTGGTGTTTGCAGAGGGACGAGCCAGCCTCTGAGGAAGAGGGGGGGAGGGGCTGGTGCACTTGTTCAACACAGTCCCAGGGGTGCGGCTAGACTGGCCTCAAAGATCCTCTTTGAGGCACAGTCTCTTAATAGAAGCCAGTAGCCGCGGCAAATCTAAGAGTGGAGCCGCTGCTACCAGCATCCTCAGCTCTACAAGAAACGCTGTCAAAGAGAGAGGCTGGAAAAAACAAACCAACCCAGTCCTTTTGCCGCAGATAAATGGGAGCTTGCTCAGATGTGCCACGTTCCAAAGCCAGCTTGTATAAAAGCCAAGCGATGAGGGCCACAGGGCCTCAGAGAGAAGCCACCCCCAGAGCAAGCTGCAGCATCAGGCAGCGGAGCCAATCGGAGCTGCAGAGGTCTGGAGACGGATGAAGGCAGGAATGGAAACCGATGTCGAACGAAAGCAAAAGGGGGCGGAGGAGACTCTATTGCACCAGGTGGCTTTTAATAACCAAACCATCTTTATTGCTCTTCTTTCTCTCTCTCTCCGTTCATTTTCTTTCTTTCGTTTGTTTGTTTGTTTTCTCCTCCTGTCAGAACAATTAGCCTCAGGTTTGTATCGCTGCTTTGCCTCAATTTTATGGGGCAGCCAAATAAGTAGAAGCCGGTTGCAAGCGAGCGTCTCCCCTCCCAGTGCTTGCTTGTGTCGGAGAGGTTGGAGGGTCCTTGGCGCAGGCGACTTGCTGCTCTCTGGATTCCCTCTCTGCTTTTTAAAATATTTGTAATAGACCTTTTAAAATTTAAATCCCCATGTTTTGTGGGGTTTCGTCCGACGTGGGAATTGGCTCCATTACAACTTGCCAGGATGCAGGGGAATGGTAGAGCACAGGTAATTACATTGAAATAGTCGTGGTGGGAAGGAGCAAGGGCAGATGGCCTGTGTGTGAGTCTATTTCCTTCTGCGCTGCACCGCTGCCTCTGTGGCACATCGCTCACCGTCCCTGGGTAGCCTGCCATAGTGGGATCTTGGGCTTAGAAGCAGGGCACTCAGACGGAAGGTACCACTCAACCCCAACCCCCAAACTAAGCCAGGCAGCCAACTTGCAGAAAACAACCTGAAACAAAACAAAAAAAAAACCCACTCACCTCTCATGCGCTAAGCTGCTATGACCATTTGTGGGACTCCCCCCGGTTCTATGCAGCCCACTTTCAGGGTGGGGGTCTAGGGGCAGCTGCCCATGGGGGATGTCCTGGCAGTACCTCTCCAATGGAGACCTGTTTCAGTGGGATGGTGTCCCAGATTCATTGCGTAGGACGAGTCCTCTTGTGAATCTCCTGGGATCTGCGTTATTTTTGTCAGAAGGATCCATGAGCACTGGTGGGGAATCCCCTCCTTCATTTCACGAGTGGTCAAGCCCCATTCTCTTCTCCCCAAAATATTTGGGTGCCGTTCCATGAGGGGAACTTCCAGGAGTTTCCCTCCTCTCTCTTAATCTCCCTCCCCCCAGCCTGGGACAACTTGCTCCCAAATTTCCAGCCCACACTGTCAGAAACTCCGAGATCCTACCACCACCTCACCCCGTGCTGAGTGGAAGATGTCATTCTAATTTCAGAGCAGGATCACAGTTATAGACTCCTACAGAGTAGCTTTTGTGAGGATTTGAACCTTTAAGTGTTACTTAAAGCATCATTTATCAGCAGCAAGAAAGAAGGGGGAAAAAAAACAGAAAAGAAAGAGCCCCTTGGTTGAATTGTCAAAATCCCCTAAGAATATGTTAGCCACTCCTCAGTTATGCACTCACAATGGTTCTTTCTTGTAAGGAATCTTTTAAAATGTAGAGATTCAAGTGGAGAGCTGCCTGTAGAGAAACCACGGCTGGAGAAAGAGACCCGGGAGGACTTTGCCTAGAGTGTGTCCTTGCTGCACAACAGTTTGAAATGTGGTATCCATTAAACCCTCCTGTTTTCACAACCTGTATACGGCAGGGACATGCGTTTACATCTGGCTGTGCTAGTGGGGGATGTTGGTGAGACTTTCTGGAGGGGAGCATGAGGAGGGAGCGATGTTCAATCTGGAGGGGTCTTTGGGTTATAAAAGAGGCCCCATTGTGGAACTCAAAGCACGTGCAATAGTGGAAAGGAAACAGACCTGGATTGCAGCGTTTTTTTCAAGCACACACCCGCTTCCCCTCTCCATCCCGTCCACTCTCCAGCAAACCTCGAGAAAAGATAGTCCTTGCTCCAGCCCTTCCAAGTCAGTGGGCTTGGACTTTGTTGGACCAGCCAGAGCAGTGAGCCAAGCCCCTCCCCCTCCAGTGGAGTTCCCTCCCACCCAAACATTTAGACCCTGCCCCCCCTTGGAGATTTACCCCAATTTCAACCCCCGGTGTAGCTGGTACCTCTGCAGCAGACGGGCTGAACAGCTGTCAGCAGCGATTTGCACCGTGATGCACTTTTACCCTAGTTTCAAGGGGGGCAGATTCCACTGATGGCAGCTTTTCCCATCTGCACTGGGGCAGCTACACTGGTGCCTGAAATCAGGGCCAAAGCAGCAGCCCTTAAATCCAGTTGCTATTAGCTGGCATGCTCCGCTGAATCTCGCTGTCCCATTTGTTCGGAGGGGGAAACAGGCTGAAAACCCCATGAGGTTTTCCAGGTCCAAGCCCAACCCCCCTTACAAGGGCAGCAGGATCTTAAATAAGATGTAACTCCCCCCCCTCCCCCCGACAAATGCCATTCCATGATTGCCATGCAGCTGATCTCCAATTGTTTCATCTGAAAATTATTTATCTTCTTCCCACATGATCGTCTCCTCTATGCTTGTGGACCGGCGGGCAGCGATTAGCGGCTTTTGCTAACTTCCCCCGAAGGCTGCCTGAGCGCCTCGGGCTGCAACGTTGGGCTTGCAACAACGTCTCATTTTGTTTTTAATTAAATTTGTTGCTTGAAATTGTTTGCTTTCGGTCGCTCTTCTCCCGCCCTCCGTGGTGACCAGGCATCAGTTTGTTTCCTCAGCCGTTTCAGTCTTGTGTGCGCAGCATGCCCCGCGCATGCGTTTGCATATGAAATTAACATCAAGCGTTAGACTCACAATCTGGGGAACTGGCTGCATTTCCTCTGGCATTGTGGCTAAATTCTGCTTTCGGCGACACTGGGATAAATCTGGAGTTAAGCCACTGATTTACTCCAGCTTTACACCAGTGAAACAGAGAGCAAGATTTGACCCTTCATGTAGCTGTCTCACCACTGCAAACTGCTACAGGGAATCTTATTCCTGTTTGCTTGTCACCTGGGACCCTGCTTAGACCCTTATTCAAATCCCATTGAAATCAATAGATGGACTCAGTGGACATTGAACCAGGCTTTCCCTTTGATAATACCTGAATATGCAATCACGCTGTTGCATTTAATCATGTAAAGCCCTGTACAAACACTTCACAGTAAGCAGTGTTTTCCCCTTCTAGGGACACTGTTCAAATATATTGACCCAGGCAATATATGTTTCTCTTCAAGAGACCGTCTTCGAGGGTCTGCTTGTCTTGAATGCCTTTGCATTTCTGGGAACCCGTGGGGTACGTGAGGGCTCTGAATCATCAAGTCGTCGTGGTTTCTACAATAAAGCATAGCCTTGCTCTTGTACACTCGGCTGGTAACAAACTGTAAGCAAACAGCTGCCGCGTTTACTGGATGCTCATTCGAAATATTAACAACAGTTTGTGGGCTGTATCAGCCCAGATCAAAGGGATTCAAAGGCTGTTTTCCAGCATGAACACTTTTTGTATGAAGAGCTAATAGATTCCGCAGACTGAAGTACATCATGTTTTTATCGTTCCTTTGACAGGCTTCTGATCCCAAGATGTTCTCTCTTTGCTTGCCTGTCTCCCCCTCCCTCCTTCCCTCAAAAAAGCGGCTTGCGAGAGACAGGGCTGCCTGCAACAGGCAAGGCCACCCAGCCAGGAAGCCCAGGTTGCTAGCTCAGTTTGGGAGGGCAGGTGAGCGCCCCTCCTCTCTCCTTTGCTTTATACTGTGAGCAAGGAGGAGCTTGACGTTGAGGTGTGACGCCTGTCATCGGATCCCCTTCAAGGCACAGGGGTGTGGGGATAAACGTGCCAGTGCTGCAGGCTGGAATCTGGTCACCTGCGACCTTTTTAAGGGCAGCAGCTTCAATGTCACTTATGTCAGTTTCGATTTCAGAGTGGGGGGGGGGGGAACCGGGCAGGCAAGGTGCAGAGAAGGGCTTTGCCATCTTGGGGCAAAGGGGAGCTTATTGGGAACCTTAACTGGGAGAGAGGAAGAAAGGTAGCACCACGACATGTCAAATGGGTGATGGGTGGGGGAGGTCCTTGTGGAATACATGTGTGCAGCCAGCCTATGGTTAATTTCCACAGCTGATCAACAGGGGTGGGGTGTTGGGGCGGGGTGACGAACTGCGGAACAAAACTTTCCCAGTTTTTGCAGGGACGTACGGAAAACTTGGCCTTTTAAAAAAATTCCTTCAGCAAGAAATATTCTGGATATCGAATTCTCTCCTGATGAGTGCGGAGCATACGTTTTCTTTTCCTCATCCCGTAGCATCTCGAGTTTGCATGTTTCACTCACTCTGTTGTTTCTGGTGCTGTACAGCACGGAGGACGTTTGCTCTTGGTGCCTGGCTGCAGAATCTCTTCCATTGACATGCAGATGCATCTTGTTTGAGCCTTTATCATCTCCTGGCCTTCATAAACATTGCGGAACAATTAGAGTGAGGCTGGATTTCTCTGAACGATTGTCCAGCTTCCAGAGAATGTGGTTGGGCAATGGCCCAAGGCTGTGCCGTGACCATTGGGAGGCTCTGAGAATTAAGTGGAAGCTTTCCTTTGATAATCTGATTTCATTTTCAGCCTCCACTGGGTTCAGAGGTGCCAAATTAGAAACCTAAGATGCTGCTGCTGCTAATAATAATAATAATAATAATAACCTTGCTTTCTCATGTCATCGGGGGGGAATACGAGCCAATTTTAAGATCTGGATTGAGGTGAATGCCGGGAAGGGCGGAGGCCTTACCTGGAAACATGAAGACTTTTGGAGGATTTGCTGTTGTCCTTCAATGGGCAGCAGCCTGGCCCACTCTGGAAGGGCCTGAGATCTGGACTAGCCAAACCCTCTGGGTCCTGGAGAGACGGGGTGGAATGGTTGCCGCTGCCTCAGTTTCCTTAGTTACAGAGGGGAACGTGCCTCTGAGACAGCCTCCTCCGCACTCAGCAGAATTATGCCACTTTGAGCCCAGCTCCGGAATCTTTATTCCTTCAGGTCTCCGCAGTGCAGCTGATGCGGCGCGTTAGCCTAGGGACGGACTCTCCAATTGGGTGTTCTTGGCTACCTGCTTCCATGCAGAGTTTGACTGGAGGAGCTGGCAGCAGCAGCAACTTGCTGGGATGGCGGATGTCGCGCGGTGTTCTTCCCCAAACAGATGGCCCCTCGTTGGGCAAGACTGACACCATGCAGTGGAGGACAGCATGGGGGGCGTAGTTATAACCAGGCCAGGGGGGTTCATTTTGGAAACTGCCATTGCAAAGCACTCCATAGAAAACGTCAAGAACAGATGAATCTCCAGCAAAATTCGGAGACGCGCTGCTAATGGCACAGATAATTGTCCATAAAGAGAGCTTTAACAATTAAACATAAAACTCAGTTCCTCCCGCAGGAGAAATGGTTCTGGTGTCAGCTGTGGACCTACACAGGTTTTTAATCACTAATTTAAAACTTGTAGAGACTCTTCAGTGGCTTCAGCTTTGGCTGGTGTAAAATGTGATCATTAGTAACGGCCTCGAGCCACAGAGGTCAGATCTGCAGGAGTCCCAGGATCTGAATTTTCACTGAGTTTGGATCTGAGCCTTGGCCCTTTACGGAAACAGGAGCCAACTACAGTCAGTGATTTGGATCTGGGTTCCAAACCCCTCCCTCCCAAATGCTGGTCCAGTTCTCTCCTGCCCTCCCCCCACGTGTTCCCCTTGGAAGCACAGGGAGTGCTTCTCACCCCATTCAGCTGGGGGATTCCATTCGGGCCCGTGTGTTCTACACAATCAAACCCCCAGAGCTGGAGTGACTCTGAGGATTGAATTCCTCTTTCTCCCCCAGAGGACAGGTGGACACACTCAAGGAGAAAGGGAGACCCCCCCCCCCCCCCAATTCCAGAGAGTGAAGTGTCCCACTCTCCCATAGGGGAGATCAGATTTGCCACCCCTCAGTTTTCTCTCCCAGGTCAGTGTATTTTGGATCACATGGATGGAGTCCCTTGGCTGCTTCTTTGTGATGACTTTGAGAAGCGAAATGTACTTTTTAAATTTTATATGCATAGGGATGGGAGAGGGCCGGTCAGTGGAGAGTTGATGGTGGTATCCTAGTGGGAGAAGCCCATTCTTGTTTAATAGGAATGAAAATAATAGTTTTCTATAGAAATGTAAAAGGGTTATTCCAAGTACCCATGTGTTTGTACAGCACCTTGCACATTAGGGTCCTGGTCCAGGACAGGTTTCTAGGGGCTACAATAATAAAACTAATAATAACTATAGAATTGAACAGAGGATACCTCTTCTATAATTTTTGCCTCTGTTTGTTTGTTTTAACCATCCTATAGAATTCCATAACAGGGATATAATTCTATAGGGATTTCCTCATAAGGGCAGAAGCATTAAGAAAGGGGTTTAATATGACCAGCCACAGCAGTCAGGCAAGAAATGCTAATTTTAGATCAAAAGGCGTTTGGCTGGCCAAGAAGTAGCAATGGGCTAAAAGAGACAAAAAGGGAGAAAATACAATTTTTAAGTGGAAGTCAAAAATGATCTGTCTCTTAAAAATAAAAGAGAGAGAGAGTTAGAAAAGCCAACCCTTTCTAGCTGCCTTTTTGGTGCTTTGTTCTGTTCCCTTGTTAGATATCTGTGTCCTGAGCTGTTTTATCCTTTTTTGTTCTGGAAAATAATTTTTGAAATGTCAAAACTTCAAGCCGCTTTTGTCAAGCTTAAACAGTCTTGTTGAACTTTGAAGGAGACCTCGGGATGAGACACATGAACTTTTGAAGCTGCCTTAGCTGGCTTGACTTTGATCAGCATTTGAGACCGGGGGGGGGGGGAACCCAAACAAAACAATAGCCTGAAGTCTTTGTGGACCTTGTAGTTCTGGGAAACAGCTATGTTTGAGGCCAAAAGACATACGTAGCTTTGTGCTGAAATGCTCTGTGCCAGCCATGCTCTTTCTTTGCCTCTGCCTCTCCTTCATTCCATTTCTCACAGCCGGCGGAGACGGGCCGCGTCAGTCACTACTTGATTTATTGGGACTCTGTGTAGACACTGTTTCGTTTTTGTTTTGTCCTTCCTTATGCAATCGGACGACCTAGCGTTAATGACAGCCTGGTCCTGAGCCCGAACGTTCTACCTGCCGGGTGAATTCCATTGAATAATGTTGAGTTGTTCCAGAACAAAAGACCCTTCCTTCCTGCATGCTAGTGATGTTTTACGTCTCTGGGACTGTAGCTGGTTAGCATTGGGAAATAGAATATCAGGGTTGGAAGGGACCTCAGGAGGTCATCTAGTCCAACCCCCTGCTCAAAGCAGGACCAATCCCCAACTAAATCCCCAAATCCCCCCCTCAAGGATTGAACTCACAACCCTGGGTTTAGCAGGCCAATGCTCAAACCACTGAGCTAAATACCTTGATCATTTTGGGACCAATGGCTGAGCTGAAATCCTGGCACAGTTGATGTGAATGGGAGTTCTGAAATGGACTTCGGTGGGCCCAAAGTTTCAGCTCTAGGACATGAATCCTTCCGCACATTTCACATGGCTAACGTGAGCCGCAGCACTACTTCGGTTTGGCCCATCTGCCCCTTTGTCAATGGAGACATAGGGGCAGACGGGCCAGATTTAATTGGCGTTGCGACCTAGTGCATAGGGTTGCAGCACCATTCAAATTTGGCCCAGCCACCCCACTGTAGATGGAGGGGTGGCCGGACCGAACCTGAGCTGTGCGGCGACCCTGTGTGCCGCTCACAATGCCTCTCAGTTTGGGGGATCCAGAGTAAACTGCCCCGTCTTCCCCGCTGCGGGGGGCCCTCAATGCGGGAAATGTTCTGCTTTAACCGGGGCAGGTAGATTTGGAGGTCAAAGCGGGACAGTCCCTTGAAAGCTGGGACCGTGCGGAGGCCTGACTCTGGTTTCTCGCCGTTCTTTAGAGTTCAGTGTTGGCGGCTCTCCTGATTTTTCATAAGTGACGGGATTTCAGCCAGGGCCGGAGCCTAGACTGGTGATGACACGAGAAACTCCAACTCTCTTGCCCATCTCCTGGGGCAGAGCATCCAACCAGAGCTCCTGCAGGAAGAGCTCTGTCCCCCTGCACCCAACAACCTTAAGCCAGCCTCACAAGAGGAGAAGGGAGCAGATAGGGTCCAGCAACTCAGGGGGGCTCTTTTCTTCCCCTCCCTTCCTGTGAGCAATGGGACAAGGTGTCTCCTCTGCTCTCCCTCCCTGCCCTACCCAGCCTGGGTAGTGGGGGGGCAGCTCCAGGGGGGGTAAAGAGCCCCTGGAGCTGCCCCCCACTTCCTGCTAGAAGGGAGAGAGGGGTCCCTGTTACAGCTACGAGCCCCAGGCCTGGGAGACGGGGAGTGAAGAGCCCCAGGAGCTGCAGGAGGGAAACGGGGACTGAACTGTTGGGTTGGGGGCAGAATTAGCTTCTGGGCAGGGAACAGACAGATGTGGGGCTGAGAGCTCCTGCAACAGAAACCAAAAGCCCCTTGCCCAATAAATCTGGGTGAGTGGGCAATACACACACCCTTTTTGCCTGGGGGTGACTAAGTGTGAAGGTGATGAGGATACCCGTGAGCCTGCCTGACAATCTGAGCTGGGGGAACAGGTCTCCTAGTCACCTGCACTAGCTTGTGCATAAGCTGGTCTGTGAGTGGACAGAGAAATAAATACATGTATGCGTGTGTGGGTTTGTGAAAAGGTCTTGTGTTTGGGAGAATAGATCTCCCAGTTTACATGGCCATTGGCCTGAATTCTGCAAGTCCAAAGGGCTCTCGGAGTCCCCCGTTAGTGCCATGTTCGCCTGTTGCCGTGTATAGTGCTTGCATAAACTTCTTTTCTCTTTTTTACTTGCCTCTCAACAGCAAACACGCGGTTTCCAGCTGGGTTTTTCAAAGGAGCCTGAAATTCTATGGGTATTGGATACCTAGCTCCACTTTCAACCTATCCCCCACCCCCCAATACCTGTCTCTATGCTGCTATACCTTTTGAATAGTCTTGGTGTTTTTTAAACTTAGCTTTATGCCTTTTTATTTCTGTTTTGCTTCTTGGTTAGTTTGTTGCTCTTAGTTTATTGCCTATTGATTTTGTTTCTATTAATTTGGGGTTGGCTGCATTTTAAATCAGGGTAGAGAGCTTTGGTGACAGTGTAGTGTGCTGGTCCATGTCGTTGCTCGGTCCTTTAGGGCGGGGGGAATTTTCCCTTCAGGTGCCCTCATGGAATATACCTGGGTAGTTCTCAAAGCCGCCCTCCCCCCCAGTTTAAATACAATGGAAGTAAGGCCCAAGATTTTTTTTAATATACATATTGCATATACGAATATATAAAGTGTGTATGTGTAAACACCCCCCCACACGTACATATCTGTAAATTGTATAAATGTCCAATATGCAAATATAGGCACCTAAATAAGTGGCCAACTTTTCCTACCTCCCATTGAAATCAACTGGAGCTGCTGAGAACTCGGCACTTATTTCTCATTGGGTTTTCCCAGGCCGCTCATTTAAGCACCTGCACTGAGACGCCTGCTTTATAAATCTTTCATGGGTGCGGCAGGAGGAAGGTGATTGAGAGGTTTCTTTCTCACTAGGCCTTGATAATCCTCATTTCCATGGCAATTAACTTTTAATTTTCAAACGGATGCATGTGGGCTGGTTCTTATCCTGAGGGGGTTCGTTAATCGCTTGGCTTCCACTGGTGCTAATGGGAGACAGGAGACGAAAACCTCACACAATGTTTTTGGAAATTAAAGACTGACTCCTTTATTAAGTCGTGTGAGTCTTCTGTGCGGCAAAGGGATAAACCCTGGTGCTGTAGAGACTCTCACTCTGGGGAGTCACTTGGAAGGCTCTGAATCCTCAAAAATCTAGTGCATTTTTGCCCTCTATTTTAAAGGTTATATTGAGACCTGGAAATCGAAAGGAAAGAAACAAATTAGTTCCAGGCCTCTCTTATAGTCCACAAAGTACATCTGTTTCTACCATTCTTCTCTGAAGGTGTCTTCTCCCAGTGGCCTCCATCCCCTGCTTTTGGTGTCTTCTACACCTGTTACTTCACCAAATGCTACTTTTAATGGCCAGGGTTCCCTGCCTCACCTCTGATCTGTGCAGCACTCTTACAGACGCAGTCTTATAATCAATGTAATTGAAGATCAGAGTTAATGAGGACCTCTGCGTCTGTGAAATCCCCCTAGCGATGCTGGGCTTCAGATGTTAGATAAGGAAATGATTGGGCTGAACTGAAAATCTATTTGGCTAATTAGATGATGCAAATTCCCACAAGGCGGTGGGGGTGGGGGTGCGGGAGAGATACATTTCACAAATAAAGAAACATCAGATTTCTTAGGAAAAGGGTTTTGGCAGGAATTTACTTCAGTCACTGACCTCTGGAGGAAGGGAGTTTCAGGAGAGAGAAGGCTGCTCATGCGGGGAAGTGAGGGGGGAAAAAAAAGGAACATCTTTTACTGGACCAACTTCTGTTGGTGAAAGAGATGAGTTTTCGAGCTCCACCGAGCTCCTTTTCAGGGGAAGTAGCATATGGGGCAGGTTCATGCCTTTTGAGCCAAGAGCTATCTGGTGGTGCATTCTGCTGCTGCTGTCTATGAACGTATATGGCCCTCATCTCCCTAGAATCCGTGGACCTCAGAAACACCACCCTATGAGATGGGGAAGTGTTCACCTCCTTTTACAGATCAGGAGCTGGGGAACAAATGTAGCCATTTGTCCAGGGGCAGGGAGTCTGGCAGAGCCAGGTGGTGAATCTGGGTTTTCTGAGTCCTGGGCTAGTGTCGTATAAGCAGGGCGAATTCATGCAGATTTGAGCTGAACGGCAGGTTCACATTCGGGGGTGGGGGGTTCTCAGTACTCCTGAGTGCTCTGTTGCGGCTCTCAGGCTGTTCACTGAGGGCAGTGGAACAGCCTGGTTCTGGTGGTGGGAAGCAGCTCTGGTAGCTCACCAGGCTGTGAGAGGACATAGGGTTGGGCCGATGCGATGCAATGAAGCCCCAACACCCTGTTTGTAGATCTGAGCAGTAATCCTCCTCCCTGAGCTCCCCCATCTCCTGGGGAAGATAGTTCCCTCCAGTAAGCGGGGTGGAAGGGAGCAAAACGGGTGGAAAGGGCCAAATAACCAATGAAAGAGGAGAGTGACATCTACGGCTCATGCTCCTTCCATTCTTTAGCCCCCAGAAGACCCTTTGTGTGAATATTCGTGCATCGGGGCTCTGTGTGATTTGGGGAGTTGTTGAGGATCAAGAAGACGGAGCAAGGGAGCAATCGTCCGTTCCTGGCAGGAATCGCTCTGGAAAACCAGGGGACGGTAACTCTGGAGTGTCACAGAGGAGGCTGCTCGGCACAGTTGCATCTGATGCACTACACATGAGATTGGCAAGAGTTTGCTTTCTGCAAATAGCACAGCTGGGCCCAGAGGGAAGTGGGAAGAGCAACTGCATGGTCACATGATGATGCTCTACCCACGCTGTGTGCAAACCATTAGGGATCTTGTCTGAGGTGTCTGTCCTCTTCTCCTCTTACCCTCTCCAGCTATGCTGAAGTGCTTGGAGTGTTGATTACACCCGACTAACAAACTGCCCCTTTCCCTGTTTTTCCCCCTGCAGGAAGCAGTTTTGTTGTGAGCGAGGGAAGCTACCTGGACATCTCTGACTGGTTAAATCCAGCCAAGCTCTCTCTTTACTATCAGATTAATGCCACCTCCCCCTGGGTGAGAGATCTCTGTGGGCAGAGGACCACCGATGCCTGTGAGCAGCTGTGTGATCCAGAGACGGGTAAGTGGAAAGCGGCAGGCAAGAGACTTGGGGAAGCGTTGGAGGTGTCTGTCTACACAATCCGTAGCAGGCTCTGCCTGCCTAAACTTTTGCTTGGTATTAAGAGTGTCTGTGCTGGTGGAAGTGCAGTCCTTCATAACCGACGAACGATTGCTCTACCAGCCCTTGAGCATTGGGCTGCTAGGTACTGTCCCTTCCACAATGACGTAATTTAGCAATGATCTCTCATGCAGCTCTCCAGCACGCAGTTAGAAAGGGGGGTACAGTACTGTCTTTTCTAACTTAGAAATGGTCTCTCTTTTGATTATGATTTGTACTGTGGTAGTTCCTTGAGCCTCTATCATCGACCAGGACCCTACTGTGCTAGACATCTGTCAGCTCTCCAGCGTGACACTGTGAGGGAGAGGAGTTACTCTGCTGTTGAGAGTTGTCCGTCATCTGAATAGCCTTCCCCTGCAGGGTCCACACACATCACGGCATCAGGATCACAGTCTTGTTGGAGATGCTGCGGAAACTGCAAGCCCGTGCAATTGTGTGCTGTGCCCTAATGCCTCTCAGCACAGCTGTGGGAAGCTTGTCCCCAGAGCCTGTAATTAGCAAGGAATTGAAAAGAATCCAGCAAATAAAGGAAAGGAATTAAAAAGAAAACTTGTCAGCAAATAAACTCATGGCTCTGGCCAACTGAAAGCTCCTTATCAGGTCACTTTCCACTGACACCTCCTTTTCTGCCAGCGCTGATAATGAGGGAGCGGGCGCTCTGCATGTGAAGATGGCTCTGTGGCTGTGGTTGGTTTGCTGATGAGGGCCCTTGGTGCCCTCTGCAGGGTTCGGGGAGAGTTACCATTTCCCGGTGCCTCTCCCTGGAATGCTTTCCTGGCTGGCTGGAGGGAAGTGGCCTTGGCGCTGATAAAACTCCCTGCCTGCAGCTGAATCTAAAAAGCATGCAAATAACCTTGCCTCCCGGAACAGAAATGGGATAAGCTTTGGCTCATTGAAGGAGAAGCATCAGACCTTCCCCTCCTTCCACCCCAGCTCTTGTGCAGCCGGTGCTAGGGAGAGCCACAAATCCCCAGCAGCAGGGTGGGATTCTGTTTTCAGGTTTCTGCTGGCTGGATTTGAAGAGGGGCAGTTTGTGGCCATCAGGCTTGGAATGCGCTCTTACCCCATGGCAGCCTGTGAGGAAGAAAGGGGGGCTGCATTTTCAACTCTTTCAGCACTTACAGCTGTGAAAGCTTTCTCCATGTCATAGAATCATAGAATATCAGGGTTGGAAGGGACCTCAGGAGGTCATCTAGTCCAACCCCCTGCTCAAAGTAGGACCAATCTCCAACTAAATCATCCCAGCCAGGGCTTTGTCAAGCCTGACCTTAAAAACCTCTAAGGAAGGAGATTTCACCACCTCCCTAGGTAACCCATTCCAGTGCTTCACCACCCTCCTTGTGAAAAAGTTTTTCCTAATATCCAACCTAAACCTCCCCCACTGCAACTTGAGACCATTACTCCTTGTTCTGTCATCTGGTACCACTGAGTTCCAGCTGAGCTACCCCCCCCCCACAAGACTCTCTCCCTTCCTGAGCAGAGTTGTTTCTGGCTGACATCAAGGCTGCTGCAATTTGTGTCCTTTCCATCTTTTTGCAATGACCACAACGGGAGGCAGTGGCACCAGATACACCAGTTGGAGAGTGACTGCATGAGGCTAGTGCTTATCTGTTTGGCAGCTTCATGAGGGCTGAATTTTAGGTGGGGGCACCAGACCTTGTCTTAGCTGCTCATTCATTAATGAAGGGCACTTCTCAGTGCGCTGCTGGGGCTGTCACACTGTTCACTGTGGGGCACTGGAGCAGCCCAATTCTGGATGTGGAAGAGGAGCTCTGTCAACTGACCAAGCTGTGAGCAGGGCCTAGAGTTGGGCTCAAGCTAAATTTATTTTGCTTTGATTTTCTTTGCTCCTGTCTCAGGAAGTTGCCACCCCACACAGGTCAGGGGCCATTGTGGCTGTGGAGATACAAACACCATCTGGGATCCGGGAGATGCTTTGCCCTGGCCCAGATAATGGGAGAAAGGAGTCCCAAAAGCAAGGGGGGGAGGGACTTGCCGTTATAAAACATCAGGCACTTGAGTCATTTAAGGCTGGGTTGTGTTCTCAAGAGCGGGTCAAATATCTGTGTCCATGAGTAGTTTGGAGGAGATGTGTTTTATTCCCTTCTAAGTGTTTCTCTTTCTCGGGGCTTGTCTACAGAGGGAAATTAACCAGCATAGGAATAGCAGGATAATATTTCCATTATAGCTATGCTGGTCAATTTCCCTGTGTAGACAAACCCTCAGTATCAAGACTTCCAGGAAAAAGGGAAGAACCAGCCCAGCAAGGAGGGCTGATCTGTACATAGAAGCTTTCCCTCCAGATATCTCAAAGCCCTTTGTAAACTATATAGAGAGATCATTTCAGCTGTCAGAGAAGCGCAGTCACCCTCTGGGGCGGGAGGCAGCCCATTGTAAGTACACCACAATTCAGAGAAGCAAGTAAAGAATTCTCCATCCAGCTGAAACTGCGGGGAGACCGTATGGAGGCAGAATGCAGTTACCCAGTCAGACCAAGCCCTGCAGCTCCGTTTGCAAGCCCCATGCTGTCCTTGGCATTGAAAGAGCTGGTTTAATTCTCTCGCGGTCTCTGCAGTGCTGCTGGCCCCATCTGTACAACGGCTGCAGCCCATGTTTCTCTTGCCGGTGAGAGCAGCTGGTACCTCTTGCTGGCTCCCCTGCCGTGCTTTAGCAGAGGATGACAGAACTCAGTCCGAGGGAATGGAGCAAGGCTTGCTCTGCGCCTTTGACGTGCTGTAGTCCACCTTCGCTGGCTGCCTCTGCCCTTTTGCCAAGAATGTTCCTCAGGCACATCCCGCAAAAGGAGCATCCGCTCCTTACTGAGTGCAGTAGAAATCAGTGGAGAGATGGGCGGATTGGGTCCCTTTCTGATCCAAGTAGCGGCCGTCCTGCACCCTGCTGTATCGCTGATCTGGCTGAGAAATAAATCAGTTCAAAGTCCCTGACAGGGGCTTACTGGCCGTGAGCAACAGAGAGAGGATGAGCTCAGCCCTCGCCTGTAATGTCTAGTCCAACCACAGGGAGCTCGTGAAGGCCTGGGAACAGCTAGACCAGGAAGGCTGAGAGAGCAGATCTGGCACACGAGGTGTCTGAGCACGGGGACCTACCATGAAGAAGTGTTCTATTCTTAAGCCTGTCCTGCTGCTCTTGACTCACCTGACTATGCCTGCTTATTTCAGCACATATGTTCTCTCTCTCCGGGGTCTTGGAAAGTGTTGGTCGCAAGCACTGCATCACGGAGGCTCGGGGAGGTGAGTCAATGAGCAGCATTGATCTCAACTGGGATATTCTTAACCTTAAGCTTAAAATTAAGCACCTCTCTCCTGTTTTTTTCCCAGCAAGGAGAGATCAAGGGCAGAAATTGCAAAGCGGATCTCATCTTTTCTCCAGACCAGTTGATAAACAGGAATAGAGTGTTGCTGTTGGGAAGATGCTGGCCACGATTTTAAAACGGGACTAGTGATTTTGGCAGCCTAACTCTGAGAGTGTGTAAAGTGACCCGTTTCTCAGGAATTCTGAACACTCACCCTTTGAAAACCTGGAGAGTTGAGTGAGCCCCCCAAAACTGAGACAGTCAGAATCTCTAGGCACCGGTGACAATCGTGGCCAGTATGTTTGTGATATGGCTACTTGGCAAGAAAGTTCTGTGGTAGGGGAGTGTTTCGGGAGGGGTGGGTGGGAGAAGAAACTGTTCATGGGTCAGCATTTTTTTTTTAAGTGGCATTTTATCATTTTGAGGGGAAAAGTCCTGGGGTCCTGCTGTGTAATAGAAATTGTGTCTGATTTCAACCGTTTCAGGTGAGGGGTTTTATAAACTTGTTGGATCCCGAGTGATGGTTTGCTAGAGGCCTCCCACCCCCCACTCCCCCAGCTGGATAGAGGATTGGTGGGAGGAGAGGTCCTATGGCAAGTGACGGCTAGAATCAGGAGGGAGAATGACCCACATAGCATGAGGGACCCCACTTCTAGTGACAGCCCCTTGCCCTTGCGTAGCATTTCTGCTCTGAAGGTCTCAAAGTGCTTCACAGGCATTAGTTAAGCCTCTTTCCTGCGAGGCAGCTTGGCATTGTAATCCCTGTTTTACAGGTAGGTAAACTGAGGCAGTGAGGGGAGATGGGTTTGGCCCAAGGAGCTAGAGTGAATCATTTACAAAGCTGGGACTGGAATCCAGAACTCCTGCTGTAACCATCCAATGAAGCCTGGGTGTGGGATAGAAGGGTAGAGCCCTGTAGTCAATCCATGTCCCCCTGGGGTGTCACAGCCATAGGCAGGGAGAGGACTCGGGCCTTTCTGCTCCAGAAGCACAGGCCTCTTCCACATGAACTAAAGGGGATCTCCTTTAGCTGTAGCAGTACGAGGGGCCTGTGACACACGTGTGAACAGGTCCACGCAGTCCATGCTGTGAAGGGCAGCAGTGCATTGACATACTAGCCTTTGCCTTACAAGTTCCTAGTAGGCAACCTGTGGCATGCGTGCCAAAGGCAGCACATGAGCTGATTTTCAGTGGCACTCACACTGCCCGGGTCCTGGCCACCGGTCCGGGGGGCTCTGCATTTTAAATGTAGCTTCTGAAACATTTTAAAAACCTGATTTACTTTACATACAACAATAGTTTAGTTCTATATTATAGACTTCTAGAAAGAGGCCTTCTAAAAACGTTAAAATGGATGACTGGCACGCGGAACCTTAAATTAGAGTGAATAAATGAAGACTCGGCACTTCTGAAAGGTTGCCGACCCCTGAAGTAGCTCTTTGGGGCAGGGACTGTCTTTTCCATGTTCATACAGCGCCCAGCACGATGGGGACCTGGGCCACGCCGACAGTACAAATAACACAAATTAGTCTCCTACTCCCAAGCGTCAGGGTGCCCTAGGTATTATGGGAGATGTGATTGCTACCATCAAGCTAACTTTTGGAGGGGGTGTGAGGGGGTTGCCTTCTCATTGTAGGGCTAATGCCACGCGGTACAGCTGCAGTGGGGACCCAGGCTGTTTTCCAAAGGGATTAAGTCGAGAGTCTTTCCTTCGCCACCCCCTGGATACTGTGTAGCTGTGAAGTGCTGGCTGGCTTTTGATCTGCCTGTAACACACTAATAGGGCTTGGTCAGGCTGATTCAGGCAGCCTTTCCTGCAAGCCAGAGCCGTCCATCCTGCCATGAAATGTACACGAGTGAGAGCTGCTGCTCTGTTAGCATGGCTGGCTACAAAGATTACCACCAAGAAGGGGCAATTCACACTGTGCTTGGGACTGGATTGCTGCCCTTTGCAAACCGAGGATAAGGAGGGTTTGTGCTGTGCTGTGAGTTGGAGCTGAGTCTGCCGTCTCTGTGTCTCAAAGCTTTGTGTGCGCATGACAAAGCCGCTGCTCGTACCACACACACTGATGCCGTCTCATAAAATCAGCGAGGGGCTGCTTTTTCACTAGCCTCCCTTGTCAGCACCGGTTACATTTATGAAGGCATCTATTTTTTCCCCCTTCTCTGTGGCATATGCAAATACTGATTAGTGTACACAATTACCTGCTTTGTATGCACGCAACTAGTTCACCCCCACATGTTGTGGGCACATCTTAGGAAGCCGGCTGGAAAACTGGTCCCGTTGGGCCAAATATTGAAATGTTCAGCGTTCGTGCTGGCAGACTTATCAGTGCAATGAGATAAATGAGATGGAAAACGACCTTGATTAATAGGGGCATGTGATTTTTTTGCCCTCACAAATCAGATATCTAAGTTTTATCATCTGTATAGCTGATTGCCTCAACACAACTGTGAGCAGATTTGATTGAAGATAAACAAAAAAAAAAAAGTGGTGTTGAGGCCCCTTTTAAAAACTGGCAATGAAATTGGTTTCCAGTGTCTTCCAAATGGTTTCCTTCGCCATTGTAGTCACAGATTCTATTACCATCTCCAGCAAAATGGGGACTTGCCAGCAGGAGGTTCAGAAAAGACATTTTTAAACATATCCCATTTAACAAACAAACACACACACACCCCTTTAGAGAATTTGGAGGTTGCATGGTTGGGCATGTAAGTCAGGAAATGCTCCCTTCCTTTGTGTGTATTATTGTTTGTTTATTCTTGTATACATTTGGGATTTTCATTTTCATAACGGTCCAGCGTCTTTGTTGACTTAGACTTGCGTATGATGAGGTCCCTTCTCTCTAAGGTCTGTATTTTAATAACTTGGTCAGTAGCCATGTAATATCTGATTTCTTTTCATCCATCCATCAGCACAGCTTGCTTTATGTGCAACTCAGAGCATGAGGCAATTAACTCCCATGCTAATTTAGCTTCAGGTTTAAGTGATATAATCAAAATGCATGCACATAAAGGGGCAGAGTTAAGGTTATCTGTGCTGCCTTTGCTTTCTCATTTTCTACCATTTGCAGGTTTGACCGCGCAGCCATTAATGTTCTCATAATGGAATTTCTCAAGTTTGTGTAAAGAAGAAAGGATTCCATAATGTGGAGCTATTTTTGCGCAGGCCCCTCTAAGCCAAACTACTTGATAAATATTATGAGGTCTGCAAGAGGTAACCTCTCAGCTGTGAACCTTTCGGAGCAGTGCAGCTTTTACCCTAGATGATAGAGTGCGTGAGACAGGACTCTGGCAGAGCCCTACCTCATTTGGTGTGTGCCTTCACAGCAGAATATAGGCTGGATGCAATGAGGCATAAGTGCCTCCTTAAAGTTAAGAACGTGCTTAAGTGCTTTGATGAATCAGGACCATGAAAGGTGGAGCTCAGTGGGATGTAACTGGCAAAGCAATGCCAGATTTCACAACACTCAAAGGTGCTTCTGCTCAGTGAGGGGGCTTTCCCTGCCAAATTTCAGCCCTCTACCCCAGCTGTTTAAAGAATTGTAGCCCCCTCCCCCCAAAAAAAGTCTGTTGATTAAGGTGTTTTTCATTCTTAAGTAGCTAAAGTGTGTGTGTGTGTGTGTGTGTGTGTTTATTTATTAAATCACTATTGGGCAGAGACCAGGCCTGGAAAACATCAACCCAGAAAGTTAGAAACCACCGATAACCAGCGGCTGGAATGGAAACGATGAAGCAACCTTTTCTGCAGCTGTCACTGCCGCTGCAGTTATTCGTGGATGCAGTTCACAGTCTCTAGCTGGTGCTGGCTTGGCCAGGAGCTCTCTGAAGACGGCACTCTTGGCCAGGAGCAGCTTCCCATTGAAGTCAGCCTTTCATAATTTGTTAGGATCTCTTTCTTCCCCTTTGTATTTAATGTTCTATGAATCTCCTCACCTGGCAGGGGGAGCTGTGCCATCTTGCCACGCTGTCCCATGGTGGCCTCGTTAATCATTTGGCGGCGGGGGGTTGATTCTCTGCTCATCAGCACAGCTAATAAGTTCTCTGGCAGCTGGCAAGCCTGGCAAGAAAGCTTGTGGACATGCATGTTCCGGCCTCGTCTCCAACAGGCTTTGCCTTCGTAGCATTGCACAGCATTCTCCATCAGCGCTGTTCATCCGGAGAGGCTGTTGGTGAATGTGAGGTGCCGGGGTCTGGCAATCTAGCCACTATGTCACCTAGACCTGCTCTGAGCAGTGATTGAAACTCCTCCAGCAGCTTGTCTGTGCTGGTGCTTCTGCCATTATAGAGCTGGACCTTGAGGGTTATGAAAAAAGGCCAATGTGGAGACAGCCGTTAGGTGGCCTGATGTCACAGAGCAGGGGTTCCCATCCGTTTCCCTGCACGTTGAGCAACACAGAAGGGCAGATTGTTTCATATCTCTGTCCATGATCTCTTCTGAGGCTCAGGACCCCTAGGCTGGGAGTCCATACTGTAGAGAGAAGGAACAGAGGAAGGTGGGACTTTGTCCCCCTTACCACCTCCAGGGTTGGTTACCCAAGGAACTAGAATCAGACAGCTTCATGCTGTGATCTTGGTAAATAGGGTTGCCAGTTTGGGTTGAAAATATTCCTGGACGTTTCATCACCTGACATCATCTTTCATTAGAGATTTAATCTTTGATTCCTGGAGACTCCAGGACAATCCTGGATGGTTGGCGACCCTACTTAGGTGGCTAGCCCATGCCACTGCGGCTCCACTGCTGCTGTTAGCAAGTTAGCTCAGTGCTCACTTGGGTATAGCTCCCTGGGCTGTCCCGATTGCAGTATAGACACACCCTGAGAGTTACACCACTCTAGCTAGCCTAGCTCAAGTGACAGTGACCACGTTGTAAAACAACATGGGAGCCACGTAGTGTGGTTGGGTTAGCAGTTGATGTATCCCCACGGCATTACTAGCTCCAGCATCGGCAGCGCTGGAACCTCGAACGCCATCGGCCCCGTCTAGCTAGCTCAAGCTTAAAGCCTCCCTTAACTTGAGCGAGAGGGATTTGTGTGTGGACAGGAGTCAGGTTAGAGGCAACACTCAGATTGGAGCTCGAGCTCTGCAGTGATGACAAACCCTTAGTAGGGTCAGTGCGGTGCTTGGATGGGAGACCCTGCAGGAAATGGTGCTGGAGATATTGTAGGTGGTGCTTTTCCCAGGGCCCTTAAATTGCGTCGGGGGTGCTGTGCTGGTGGAGGGTGCTGTCTTTCCAATGTGTTATAGACACCAAAATTCTCATTATATGGCAGGTTACAGATTCCATGACCAGGGCTGCTAACCCCAGTGCCTAGTCGGGATAATTAAAATCAGTCTAGTTAAATCCCCCTTGTGGTTTCCGTTGGATAGGACATTGTTCTTCCTTCCCCATCCTCAACTCTTCTGTAACATTGCTGTGTGCTGTGAAACAGCTGCCTTATTCTACCCCAGGGGTGGCTGCTTTCCAGTGATGGGTGAAGCGTTTACTCCTTGTCTAGTTTCTGTGTTAATTTTAATGTGTGAAGAAGGCATTTTCACCCAGTCTCATGGCTTGTAACAGCATCGGCAGCAGCCCTGCCCTCCAAGGCCAGTTTGTGGGTAACTCCTGCGCCCTGAATGTAGCTCCCTTGGCAGGTGGGGAAGAAACAGGCCCATGACCCTGTCTCCCTCAGCACCAGCCAAAAGCGTTTGCAAGCCGCACAGGGGACCCTGTGATGAATCTTGCAAAGGGATGTTCCCCATGCCTGCCAGGGGGCAGTAAGGGCGATTGCACTGTAGGTCCCGAAGTGCCCCCTGGTGTCCGAGTAGGTTATTACAGCTCCAATACCGCCCGTAGTGGAGGCCTGTGGCCAAAAGCCACACAGAGCTCTTACATAAATTGTCTTTACAGAGCATCTTTCATGGGCCTCAGAACAGTGCATGTCATGACAAGCTGAGAACGCGGAAGGAGCCCTTCTCTATACAATAATGCAGCCACCTGGGCGGTGGGAGCAGCAGCGCCGTTGGCTGACGGCACTGTTACAGAAAGGGAAGAATGCTGTAGCCAACTGAAATCGCATGGGGCAGGGGCGCTTGTGCAGGTGGCATCCAGACAGGATACTAGCCAGTGTGCGACCGGCGATAATGCTCAGCTTGGACTGTAGGTCCCGCAGCTGGAGAGTGTGGGGCAGGGGGGAGATCGGTGCCTGCATGCCTTGAGTCCCCGAGCCCGTTTCTGTTAGTGAGGCTCCCTGTATATGATAAAATGGGGGGAAGAACAGAGGACAGGCAGAGGGGCCTGCAGGGCTAAATCCTGAGCTTCCAATGGCAGGACGGAGCGACGGGCTTTGACCCACCCATTTGACATTGCTCAGGACGTTGAATTAAGAACTTGTTTCTCTGACGTTCCGCCGGCAGCTAAAGAAAGATTCAGCAGAGGCCTGGCCAGTTTCACTGTGGGAGGGAAGCGATAGTGGCTGTTAGAGAGGCAGAGCGAGCCGCATCGATCTCTTCACTGCCGATTCTCGGGGCTTTCCGCCGCACTGCTGTCATTCGGAGCTGACGGCGAAATTGCCATGGATTTTGATGGCTATTGAGCGCCGGACCGGGACGTGGGTTCTGGCACTGGCCTGCTGGATGACTTTAGGCAAGTCATTTCACCGCTCTGTGCCTCAGTTTCCCCATCTGTAAAATGGGGATACATGCTACTGAAGTCCTTTGTAAAGTGCTTTGAGAGCTACTGGTGAAACGTGTCATGTAAGGACTGGATTATAATGATGGTCAGGGCACACCCAGACCCATTTGGTGGTGAAGCCGGGTCTGTCGTGTGCCTGGGGCGAGGGGCAGCGTGGGCTGGGGCTGCAAGTGTGTGATGGAGGTATTCCTGGTGCTGTTCTCCCTGTCCAGGCCATGCCACACTGGCAGTCGCTCCTGCTGCTGTCTCTGACGCTGCCCACAGAATGGCCTTAACTTGTACAAAAGAAGGCCCCTTCCAGCTGCCCCCTTGGCGAGCATGGAGCTGGCTGCTGGAGTCCAGCTGGGGCCTGTCCCCTCTGCAAGCGGCATTTCTAAATGGAGAAGAGGGCAGCCCAGCCTGTTCCCCTGCTGCATTTCCTTTCCCTGGAAGGAGATGGGGATTGCAGTGTGCCATTGCTCTTCAATCCTACCTCTGCTCTGGCCTCACCCAGGGAATGATCGTGCCAGGGGATGCCTGTCCTGGCAGCTTTCTCTAGGTCTAGCCTTGGAGAAAAGCCCTTTCCATAGGTGTGGGGTGAGTCAGAGATTTCTGTCCCGGGGAAGGAGCCACAGGCTCCCAGAGCCAAGTGGGCCCTGTTCCTCTGCGTCGGCAGCACCATGCACACAGCCAGCAAAGGGGAGAGGTGAGCCGGCCCTGCGTGTGCCCGAGATCCCCGCCGCGTGCCGTAACAAAGAGCCTTATCCGAGCGTGATTGGAACCGCAGTGATCCGTTCAATGCGAGCACAGAAAGCGGCTGCCGCTCTCCATCCCGATCCGAACGCTCTTGTTAAAGGCAGCTCACCCAGAAAAGAAGGTCATTGTGCCCACTTTTGTGCAGGCAATGTAACGAACACTGGGGGCAGTCAGCCATGCTCTGTCTGGGAAATGGGGGCACTGAAAGGGTCCTTCTGTGCGCTAAATAATGCTTGACCTTGGGCAACCAATTACAGCTGGGGCTTTCTCTCTTGGGGCCCTCACCCCGTTCTGCAGGAGAGGCAGACAGCCGGGGGAAGCAAGAGACACTGTTAGAAGGTGGCTGTGCTGAAGATTCCCCCCCTGCCGTGGAGATGCCTGTGGATGACACGTAGGAATTGGGTCCTGTCTCCTCTTGCCCCTGCACGTGGTGGGGGAAACGCAGCTGGACCTGCTGGGTCGGAGCTGGCATCAGATGGGAATCGAGAGCTGCGGGGACATGGCCTATGTTATTTCCAAGGAATGCTTTCCCCGCTGGCTCATTGGCTGCGGAAAGTGCTTTGCCGGGGCAGATGCTTTCTCCCCTTCTGTCCATCCGTGCGTGTTAAAGCCCTTTCTTTTTGGATGTCCTCCCATGCCCAACCTGGAGCTGACCCACAGAGCCAGGGACAGGCTGGAGGAGTAAGGGGTGGAAGCTTTGCCTCAAGCTATCGCAAGGTCATTGGCTGGAATAGACACCCCTGGAGAGAGAGGGAGCGTGTGTGAATGCAAAGATATAATATCAAGCCATGCAGGGGGAGGGAGGGACTCCGGTTTCTTGGCATAGAGGGGGAAATTGGGACGAGGCCTTGGAAAGGAGCCACGGGTCAGCAAGTGAGGTGGCACACCTCAGCTGGAGTGCTGTGTCCAGGTGTGAACACCACACTTTACAATAGATGTGACTAAACTGGAGAAAGCTCAGAGGAAAGCAACAAAAATGATGAGAGGTTTGGAAAAGCGGACCTGTGAGGAAAGGTTGAAAGAACTGAGTGTGCTTAGTCTGGAGAGGAGAAGGCTGAAGGGGGCCTGATAAGTCTTCAGATATGTAAAAGGTTGTTGTAACGAGGTCAGTGATCAATTGCTTTCCATGGCCACTGAAGGTAGGACAGGAAGTACTGGGCTTAAACCGCAGCAAGGGAGATTCAGGTTAGAGATGAAGGAAAACTTTCTCGCTGTCAGGGTAGTTAAGCGCTGGAGCAGGTTACCTCGGAAGGCTGCAGAATCTCCGTCATTGGAGATTTTTAACAGGTTAGACAAACGCCTTCCAGGGATGGTCTGCGTATGTTTTGTCCTGCTCAGAGAAGGCGGAATGGATTAGATGGCCTCTTGAGGGCCCTTCCAGCCTTACAGTGCTATCATTCGGTGATACGTGTGAATTCGAATCTTCCCCTGGATCCCAACTCCCATGGACAAACGTAGGTGCTGTCTTTGTTAGAGAAACTTTCACTAATGCCACCACGTCACTGTACTTCCACCAGTACAGAACCCCTCGTATAGAGACACGGCACCTGCTGAAAAAGGGGCTTACCGCAGAGTAGGTTACCCCAGTGCCAGCTCTACCTGATATTGGTGCAGCACGTCTACACTGGAGGGAGGTGTTCCAGTGTGACTCCATCTCTGGGATTACAATGCGGTCAGTTTCTCCTTTAGGGCTTGTCTACACAGCAGGCGCAGCTGCAGCTGTGATGCTGTAGCACCATCGTGCAGGTCAGGGATCTCAAATTCAAATCACCACGAGGGCCACATGAGGACTAGTACATTGGCCCGATGGCCACATCACGGACACCTTTTCGTATAAAGATACAAAAGCCCCCCCCCCCCCCTGCCCCCAACCCCACTTCATCCCTTCCATGAGGCCCCGCCCCTGCCCCGCCTCTTCCCACTTCTTCCACGCCCCCATTCCAACCCCTTCCCCAAAGTCCCCACCCCAACTCCGCCCCCTCCCTGCCCCTATTCCAACCCCTTCCCCAAATCCCCACCCCGGCCCCCCTCTTCTCCTCCTCCTCCCCTGAGCGCGTGGCTCCCCGCTCCTCCCTCCCCCCTCCTCCTGGAAAGCGCTAAGCGCTGCCAAACAGCTGTTTGGTGGTGGGAAGCACCTGGAGGTGGGCAGAGGAGCGGGGACGCAGAGCGCTGGGGAGGAGGGGGACGGCGGGGAAGGGGAACTTGGCGGGCTGCAGCAAATAACTCCAAGGGCCACATGCGGCCCGCGGGCTGCGTGTTTGAGACCCCTGGTGTAGGTGTTTCCTGCATCAATAAAAGGGCGTTTCCACCTGGGAAGGCTACTTTGGGAAAGGAGACAAACTGGAAGACCTTTAACAGGGCACGCAACCTAATAGTAAATTTGTGGGAGAAGAGTCGCTGGATTTTAAGGGACTGGGTAAAATAATTTTGCAACTTTAAATGTACAAAAGAGACACCACCCCCCTCCCCCAATCCCAGGTCTCATTGATCTAGAGTCTGGGGCATGGGATATTTTTATTCCTGCATGTGTGTAACTTTTGATACAACATGAGGGGGTTACGGTCCCTTGCCCTGAGAGTGTGCTTTGTAATGGATGCATTTCCTTTTAGGGCATCATAACAGGGTGCTCTGCCTCTGTAGGGGCCAGGACCATGTTGAGAACCAGTTGGGACCTGGTAGTTTGCAAGTGGGGGGAGGGATAGCTCAGTGGTTTGAGCATTGGCCTGCTAAACCCAGGGTTGTGAGTTCAATCCTTGAGGGGGCCACTTAGGAATCTGGGGCAAAATCAGTACTTGGTCCTGCTAGTGAAGGCAGGGGGCTGGACTCAATGACCTTTCAAGGTCCCTTCCAGTTCTAGGAGATGGGATATCTCCATTAATTTAAATTAAGTGGTCATGTGACTGCCAGATGAGCACTTGAGTCCTATAAAGAGCTCAGTTGAGGGCGGAGTTGCAGCAAGCAGGTTGGTTTCTGTTGCAGCTATGGAGCCAGGGGATGGGCCCCCAGGCAGATGGCATCAGGGAGGACTGGGGAAGAGCTGTCAGGAGGAGGGAGGCTCGGGGAAGGAACAGGCTTGATGTGGAGTTTGTGTTACCAGTTTTATTTGGAAGAAGTAAAGCTTGAAGCCCTGAGAGCAAGGGCCTGAACGGACTCTGGCTGGGGCATGAACCCACCCTGGGCTGGGGAGACGGGTCAGCAGCCGACACGGTCAATTCTAAAATCTCTCCTGCCAGGAAAGAAAAGAGAGACTATTTTGCACTAAAAGAGAAGGTCACCATCGCCTGTTACTGCTGCTCTCCGCTCCCAGGGACTCGCCTGTTCCTGACAAGGTGTCACTTTTCTCCTTGCCACCGTCCTCTCCACCTTTCCAGCGCTGCCAGCCTCAGGGAGAGCTGCCATGCCCCCAGCTTCCCTAAATAGCCAATAGAGGTCATTGCTGCAGCTGCACAAAGTGGGCCAGAGCTGCAGGCTCCATCCCTGCAGCATAGTCCCTGTCAGAGGTGTCCGGGGGCTCCAGGCTCTGCTTGGATCTCAGTCCCCGTGGGAGAGTGGCTCATTACCCTGCTGTGCTGGCTCCTTCTTGCATCGATGCACTTTCACGTGAGCCATCACAAGCCTCCCGAGCCAACCTTCCATGGAAATTAAAAGCACTCACCGGTGTGTCTCTCCAGTCTTCCCAGGCAGGCTGGCCGAGGCAAAGGGGCATCTCCTCAAGCCGAAGTCAGCAGAGAGACTTCAGTGTGACCTAGAATTGGTCACTGACACCCAGATGGCCCCGCGCTGCGGTAGGGTTTTCTGAAGTTGGGGAATGGGCACAGGCGCTGCAGCCTGTGCACAGAAAAAAAGGGTTTCAAGGATTCTGAATGCACCCATGGCTTTATCTAGGCCCCGTTGACAGCCCAGCCAGTTTGAGAGGCAGTGTGGTCCAGGGGAGAGGACATCAGACCTGGGTTCTACTCCTCTCTTTGCCGTTGACCTGGTATGTGACCATGGATAAGTCGCATCTCTCGGTGCCTCTGTTTCCCCTCCTACCCTTTGTTCCTCTTGGCTGTTTAGATTGTAAGCCCATCAGCCTGGGATAGTGTTTTGCCACCTTGGCCCCATGCAGGCGTTGCTCCAGTGTGGTGGACTGGTGAACCAGTCACGGGCTTGCTCATGTCTCCTGGTCCGCCCTCTTTTTCTGTATCTCCGTTACTCAGGCCAAGGAATCTCTGACATCAGTTAGTCCCCCGTGGCTGAGATTAGGGACTCTGAGAACTTAACCCAGTGGCATCTGCCGAAATGCCGCCGACAAGCGGCAACGTCAATAGGCCTCGCCGCCGACAAGCAGCGTCTGCGGGCACCGCATTGGGGACCCCTGACTTAGCCCATCGGACCTGTGCCTCTTAGCTGCTGGTTTTCCTGCGCTGTGGTGTGCATTGCCAACTGGGAACGAGGAGAGAACATGTAGAACACAAGGCTGATCCTTCCCAACTAATATAAACCCACAAGTGGCCGTTCAGAAATAGCTGGGGCTGAGTATCAGCACAGCATCAGCACAGGGTAGCAGGAAAGAGAGAACAAAGGAGTGCGACATGATTCCTGATGTTATGATTTGTGTCCATTTATTCTTTTGCGTAGAGACTGTCCGGTTCCTGTCCTCGCTTACAGACAGCCCCTCAGCCTGAAGCAAATACTCACCAGCAACCACATACCACAGAACAAAAACACTAACCCAGGAACCAAGCCCTGCAACAAAGCCCGATGCCAACTCTGTCCACGTATCTATTCAAGTGACATCATCATAGGACCTAACCACATCAGCCATACCATCAGGGGCTCGTTCACCTGCACATCTACCAATGTGATATATGCCATCATGTGCCAGCAATGCCCCTCTGCTATGTACATTGGCCAAACCGGACAGTCTCTACGCAAAAGAATAAATGGACACAAATCAGACATCAGGAATCATAACATTCAAAAACCAGTAGGAGAACACTTCAACCTCTCTGGCCACTCAGTAACAGACTTAAGGGTGGCAATTTTGCAACAGAAAAGCTTCAAAAACAGACTCCAACGAGAAACTGCTGAACTTGAATTAATATGCAAATTAGACACCATCAACTTAGGCTTGAATAGAGACTGGGAATGGCTGAGCCATTACACACATTGAATCTATTTCCCCATGTTAAGTATTCTCACACCTCTTGTCAAACCGTCTGTAATGGGCTATCTTGATTATCACTACAAAAGTTTTTTCTCTTAATTAATTAGCCTCTTAGAGTTGGTAGGACAACTCCCACCTTTTCATGTTCTCTGTATGTGTATATATATCTCCTTGCTGTTTGTTCCATTCTATGCATCCGATGAAGTGGGCTGTAGCCCACGAAAGCTTATGCTCAAATAAATTTGTTAGTCTCTAAGGTGCCACAAGTACTCCTGTTCTTTTTATTGAGTTGACTGATGATCTTGACTTCTCATTATGCAAAATCTGGCACCTCCAGCTGAGTTTTTCTGAACAGCTTGTTTGTACCTGAAGAGCAAAGAACACCATTTCTCTCAGAAGGGAGAGTTGAGGTGCAGGTCGCTCCCTGCCCCCACGGGGAATGAATCTAAAGCAAATTTTCGCCAGTCTCCTGTGATCAGCTCTGCTCACAACACACCTGTAAGGGAGGAGTTATCTCAGCTTTACAGATGGAGGAGCTGAGTCGCAAACCGTCAGTTCTTCAAAGGTATTTTGGTGTCTAAAGATGCAGCTAGTGAGTCAATGGGAGTTAGGCGCTAACTGGCTTGGGCCCGCTTACAAATCCCACTAAGTACCTGTCCGCATCTTCAGGCACCTAACTACCTTTGGAACTCCACCCTGGAGAGGTTAGTGACCTGATTGCCAAGAGTTCAGTGCTGGCAGCTCCTACTGTTGTGACACTGAGAGTTTAACACCCAGCGTGCTCGTCTCTCTTTTGAAAATCTGGACACACATGGCTTCTCAGGCCTGGCAGCAAGCCAGATGGATAGACCATGGAGGCCTGATTCCCCGTCCCTGAGTCTCTCTCAGCTCTGCGCTCTGAAATGAGTTTAATAACTGGATGGGAAGGGAAGCTGGTGGTGTCGCTTGCTGTTTTACTTTACTGAAATAAACCTTCCGGGAAACCCTCATGCACAACCTTCAGCTGTTGGAATTGTGGGAATTGAGTCAATAAACGCAGTGTTTCTGCAGGCTGTTGCAAATAGTTATCAAACTGAAAGACAAACTAAACCCTTTAATAAACCCTTTAATCCAAGGCACCCCCCTCAGCTGCCTTGGTGCCAACCCTTAGAATCCAGGTCTATTCCAGCCCTATGGATCCATAGAGGACTCCGCAGTGGGTGCACTACAGCCTACAGCTCTAGTAATTCCAGGGGCAGGGGCTGAAGATGGAGAACGGGCCGACATCCCTGCGTCCCCACAGCTCTGCTTTGCAAGCACTTCGAGATGCCTCTCATTTGCAGAACACATATTTGTTATGTAATAAGCATCAGGAATTAATGATCCACGAAGCAACTGAGAAAACTTGCATGCTAAGCACTCTTGGAAAAAATAACTGCTTTTCGATCGATGGTATACGAGAAGAAAACGCCATCCACCGCATCCCAGGGCAGGCACGCTCAGCCTGGGTGTCTGAACTCCTGCAGAGACGATAGAGCCAGCCCTCTTCCCCAAGTCCCTTTCCCTTTGGAGAGGTAGTGCTTCCACTGCTCCTTATGAATCATGAGTTTAGCAGCTTCTGGCAGATCATAAATCAGTACTCTAGAGTCACCAGGACAAATCCCAGGATGTTTAATCTTTAATATTAGACGTGTTTAAAGCAGTGAATATTTCATGAAGGTGCTGTTGCATTTTAGCACATCATTAGCTGTCTGCTTCCTCCCCGCCCTCCTTTGCAGAGTGTTCTCTTCACAATCTTCGAGCTGAACCCCCGTTTCCTTCCCTCTGCAAATAAAGCGCTTACTTCAATCCCCCTAAGACATTTTGACATCTTTCGTAGGGCCCAAAGAAAGCATGGGTATTTTGTCAGTCTGTGTTAACTCTGTCTGGGGTATCCACACCCCAACCTGCCACAACACCTTTCCTTCCTTCTGGCCATAGCGGGGTGTGGGCAGAGAGAACTCCAGGGAAGGGTTTGCTTTGAACAATCCCCCCACCCACCTACCCCCCACACCACACCACACCACACACTCTGCCTGTGTTTAAGACTTAGTCCGATGCTCTGTCAAGTGAAAACAGGAGCTGAAGGGGAAAAGAAAGGGACAGGATCAGGGGAAAAAAATCAACAAAAGCTTTTAACAGCGACTATATGTGCAAATCCAATTAATCTTTTATTCCGCCATCTCTCGCTCCGGGATATGTATTTCTACCAAACAAAGAATCAATCTGGGCCAAGTGTAGTTAGGTCTCTGGTGTGGAAAAATCATGACGCCTCCACTAATGCTGCCAGGAGGGGAGAATGAGATGAGGTAAGGAGGCAGAGAGAAGAAGAAGGGAGAGGCAGAATAGGGCAGTGGATCAAAAAATACTGTTGCTACCATCATGTACCCTTCGTGGGAGGTGGAAAACGGGGCAAGAACCAGGACCGCTGGCTCCATTGGTGCATCCACGACAGGCCTGAAGCCTTGTGGTGAGAGAAGGACTTCAAAAGCGTTTACAGTAGAAACATGCCATGGCCCAGGAGATTGGGGGGAGATGGTTCAGGATTGCTGCTTGCCCGGAGGGGCTGGTGATGAGATAAGAGGCACCTTGTCCTGGTGTGAATCCAGCCCAGATCAGGAGGGGACAAGAGGCCATTTCCACCTGTGGGGTGGGATGCTGTTCTTTATTGTGAACTGAATTGGTCACAGAACAGCCCCTCACGCACAGATTCATGACCCTAATTGGCATCTAGTTGCAACCGGCTGACAGGGCCAAGAATGTCACAGAGGATGGGACTTCCCTTGGGGGAGAGGTGTTGCCTGCTTAAGGGACTGGGACTTCACCCGTCGGGAGGAGTTTTTCATTCCGCTCTGCTCCATGGGCTTGAGCCGCACCTTGAGCGCCTGGCTGCTGCACTGGTGAAAGCCAGCAAACCCCTGCTGTCCCAAACATGCCTGTAGCAAGGAGATGCAAGATGTGAGCTTGCAAGGTGCTGAGCACCCTCAGTTCCCAGTGATTTCAGCGTCAGCTGAGGATGCTCAGTGCCTTGCAGGATTGGGCCTCGGGCACTGCTGATTGAGTGAGCTGTGTCTTCTGTAGAATGATCAGGATCAACCCCCATCAACAGCTGTTCTGTCCCCCCCCTCCCTTTTGTTATGTGTTCAGTTGCATTGTGCTGCAGCTCCAGGTAAAGCAGGAACCGACAGAAGGGCGCTCTTTGGGGGAGCTAGCCGAGATCAGAGAAACTGCAGGGGGTCTCTCTCTCCCACGCTCATCACCCTAGCATCTAGGTAGATTCCAAAGGACTCTCGGCTCCAGGGAGGGGCGTGGATGGAAGGAATGGGGCAAGGAACGCTAGAACTGACAGCGGTGGATGAACAGGGAAAGGAATGGTGGTGTGGGAGAGCCTCATACAGTGACTCCTCTACGTGTTCTCTGCAGACAGAGGTTGAATCTCTCTCCTTTCCCTTTTAGGTGAGTGCAGCTGTCATGAAGGTTACGCCCCTGACCCAGTGCATCGGCATCTGTGCGTGCGCAGTGACTGGGGGCACAGTGAAGGGTGAGTGGTGCTGGTAAGATGGGCACTCACCCCCAGAGTGCCCCCTTGGGTCCAGGCTGGCATGTCACCCCGCACACTGCCCGATGGTCCAACGGTGACATCTCTGCCTCAATTTCCCCAATGCCTTTTAGTGAGTTCAGTGAGGTTTTTACGTAGTGAATTAGAACAATCTAATTCATTTAACTAAAGGCCCAATGTGGCAGGCAAGCAAGCCTTCTGCCCAGCGTCCTAGCTGGGGGAGCGGCAAATGTCTGCCCGAACCGAGTCCGTTTGCCTTCTCCGTCCGGGCTCCTTACCCGTGAGGCCTTCTCAAATCGAGGCCCTCTTCTGGAGTTGGGCCTCTTGCCATCAGCTGGGGAAAGGTTCCTTCTCTGGGCTCAGGGGGCCCACAGAGGTTGAGCCACTGCAACTCTTCTCTGGATCTGGATTGCCTGCTGCTGTCTGGTAAGGTCCTTTCACTGGGACCAGCTCTCCGGAGGGACTTGTCACGGATGGCACCTGCCTTTTGAAACACATTCCCTCCAGGAGTCCCTTTCCTCAGTCCCCTTTCCTGGAGAGTCCCCCTGAGAAGTCCCTTTCCTCCAGAGCTTCTGGAACTTTCTGACTGAACCCTCCGAACTCTTTATTAAGCCCAGGTGTTCCTTAGCTAATTAACTGCTGCCTGGCCGCCTATGTAATTAACGATTCACGGGTGGATCTGGCTCGGTTCGTTCTCTTTAGCAGAGTCTGTCACAGCTAGTCTGGCCCTGTCAGAGGGTCAGGCACCCTGTGACGGGTGCTATGAGCCATTAATGTCAGGATGGGGAGAACAGAGCGTTACCTTTCTCCCAGATCCCCTTTCTTGTCTACCAATTCCTGATGTGTCTAATTGGCTCTAGACCCACCCGTTGGCGTCCCTGGGTTTACCTTTCCTTGCTGGTTGACATGCTGTGCTCTCTTTCCCTCTCTGTCTCTCAGGCCTTGGCCCTACACAACACTCGAAAGGGGCTATGACTTGGTCACAGGAGAACAAGCGCCAGAGAAGATACTCAGGTAAGCTGAATGACTAGTCAGTCAGTCTGTTGGGAGGAGGAACACCTGGCTGCCAGGACACATCGGGTCTGTTTGGGGACCGCTCCAGCAGGCTTTGCAGTCACTACCTCCTGCTGCCATCTTGTTGTTCTGCCTGTGCTGCACTGGCTCCGTTTGTAGTCAATGAGTTTGGAAGACCTGCTCACCTCCTTAAGGAGGGGGAAGGGTTTCACCCTCCAGTCACCATCCCCTGTGGCATGCACCTGGATCAGGAAGCAACCGAGGGAAGTGTGAGCTTCCCAGTGATCCACTCTGTCCTCCAGATTCAGAGGGGCCGGTTCGCCCACTGGTGCTCAGGCTGCCCTTCTGTCCCTCTCCCTGCTCTCACCTGTTCTGGCTCTGTTCCCCAGTGTCGGCTTTCTGGAGCAAGATACCAAACAGGCTCCATAATCCACCCCACTATACCATCAAACCAGCCTCCGAATGTTCAAACATGGAAGAGGGACCAAGCGCTTGCCCTGTATTTCATGTGCTTACGCTACATTCTTGCCCCTCTCTCAGGTCCACTTATAGTTTGGGTCAGGGCCTCTGGCTACCCGTCAGTAAGAGCTTTGTGGTGCCACCTGTGGAGCTTTCCATCAATCCTCTTGCCAGCTGCAAGACAGACGTCCTGGTGACAGAAGACCCGGCAGACGTCAGGTAGGGGACCAAACTGTCTTGCGGAGATGACTCTCAAAGCTCCTTGTAAGAAGCTGAGATGCAGTACCCCTCTGGTGAGATATCTTCCTATCTCCAGACGGGACTTTCTCTTGGGCTGAGTGCGGCTTTGAATACTTCAAAAAGGATTTTTCCCAACATGGTGCGTGGGTGGGGATTGGTAATGAACCTGTGTTGCTCTTGGGTGTTCACCCTGCGATTGGCAATCCTGCACACGAGTCAGTTTCTTGAGGGAGAATGTGTTTTCCGTGCCCGTGTCTCCTCAAAAATCTCTGTACATGCTTGAGTCAGTAGAGAGCCACCTTCATTGTAGGTGATATGCATGGTGAGAAGAGGCCTACAAGGACGCTATACAAGGTTGTTTAGTTCTTCTGAGCTTAGGGCTGGCCTACACACACAATTGCTCAGATTTTAACTAAAGGTGTGTTTTTAATCCATGCAGCTAAACTGGTGCAAATGCTGGATGGATTCTCTTAAACCAATTGAAACCTGGCTTATTCTGGCATATCTTACATCAAAGCATTCACCAGTGCAAGCTAAATGAGAATAAGGGGTCAGGGATGTCAGGAGCTCAAGTGGCTAGCGAGAATCACATGCTCTTATATGACTGTGACAAGCACAAGTGGGGAATGGTCTTTGCAAGGCGGGGTGTGGAGGGGAGAGATTGCTTGCTTGACTTGGCAAATGGATTATTCATCTTTCAGAAATGCTCATAGAAATGTCAGCAGTTCTCCTGGGTATTAAAGCATTAGGCAATGGCTCCAGGCGGAGATGGAGGGTTGGCAGACATGTACTCAAGCTCAGGCATGCATGCAGCCTCCAGCACTTGACTGTGGTGCCCAGGAGGGGTCAAAACTGGTCCCTCGTGAACAGAGCCCACCTTGCCTTATCTTGTTTTTATGCATTTTTCTCCTATGCTTCTCTGTAAACTTGGTGGGTTTTGTTTGGCTTCCCTGGCGTGGCTCACTCTGTTCCCCGGACAGGGCCTCAGAGACTGCCCCGATGGAGCTGTGATGGCTGTCAGCTGAACGAGGTTAACCTGGGCGCAGGGCACTTCTCGTACATGGGGGTTTAGCTATGCTGCCCTCCTAGATATGGAAGTGTGAGCTCCCCTTCTTATACCCCTACCCCCAACCACCATGAGTCTCCCAAATCAATCCACGATTGAGAATAAGCCAGTCTGGTTCTACTGAGACCTCAGGCTCTTTTGTTCTGGAAAGACTTTCCTCATGAATGTGAGACCTCACTTCTTTACCCCATGTATCCTCCTCGGTCTTGCAACTCTATCTTCGAACATTAAGACATCCATCCATCCATCCACTCACTCAACAAGGGGGATGGTCAGGTGTGCGTCCTCTTTTCCTTCACCCACAAGCTAGGCACAAACCCAACCTTAGGAGAGCAGTGTTGTCTAGTGTGCTGAGCAACCAACTGGGAGTCAGTACTCCTGGGTTCCATGATTTTATCACAATGCTCCTGCACTTTCCTCTCTGCCAACTAGCCCATTTCTCCAATAGTCTCCTTCGCTCCTTCTTTCCCTTTGCTTCCCAGGTATTTGGCTGGTGGGTCTCGCCCACATGCTCAGGGTCTAACTGATCACCATAACCAGGTCAGGTTGGCAGAGACCCTGGGTTTTGGGGTGTTTTTTTTTTTGCCTTCCTCTGCAGCATGGGGCACGGGTCACTTGCTGGTTTAAACTAGTGTAAATGGTGGATTCTCTGTAACTTGACGTCTTTAAACCATGACTTCAGTAACTCTGCCAGAGGTTAGGGGGTCTATTACAGGAGTGGGTGGGTGAGGTTCTGTGGCCTGCGATATGCAGGAGGTCAGACTACATGATCGTGATGGTCCCCTCTGGCCTTAAAGTCTATGAGCAGGGGCGGCTCCAGGCACCAGCGCAGCAAGCACGTGCCTGGGGCGGCAAGCCGCGGGGGGCAGCGTGCCAGTCGCCATGAGGGCGGCAGTCAGGCAGCTTTCAGCGGCATGCCTGCGGGAGGTCCGCCGGTCCAGCGGCTTTGGCGGCAATTCAGCGGCGGATACCGCCGAAGGCCGCTTGACTGCCGTGCTTGGGGCAGCAAAAAACATAGAGCCGCCCCGTCTATGAGTCTGCATATAGAACACCCTCCCTTACCTTGACTGTAAAGAGACCAGCCTCCCCTTCAAATCCCTCCTGAAGATCTACTTTGACCATGACACCTACAAGGCATCTGCCCGTGATGTAGCCATTGCTAGCTGTGTGTCAGGGAGAGCTGCTGTTCATTCATGTAAAAATGTCAAGTCAAATTATGTCCCCCACTTCCCCCTGCCCCTCCTATGCTGGCTTTCTCATTACACTGTCAGCTGTTACGGGAACTAACCCTTCCTGAGAATATTCTGCCCCGACTTCTTGTGTGGCCTCCTCCCCGCCCCACCCCCAATGCAAAACAATATACTTGATGTTTCTACTGTGCCTTCTATCTGTGGAGCTCAAATTGCTTTAGACACAAGTATTAGTCCACCCCAAAGCTTTCTTTGAGGTAGGTAGGCATTCACCCCACTTCACAGACTGGGCAATGCACGCGCCTGGAGGTTCGTGTCATGCCCAAGGTCATGCAAGAAGTCTGTGGCAGAGCCAGGGTGCCAGCCCACGAACTCCTCACTCCCCATTTTATGCTTTAGTTGCTGGGCTCACTTTTCCTACAAAATAATATAGCCCAGCCTTGCAGGGCTGTTGTGAGTTGCTCACTTTGTATCAAGCACTTTGTGGTGCTGGGGAAGATTTAACGTGCTTGTGCATTTTTAAATATCTCCCAGCCCATCTAGCCCGGAGAATATTGTCTCTCGCCACCTCCAATTTTAGTCCAAGCTATTTTAATAAAAGCAGTCTATTAAGCTCGGTTTTCTCTTGGCTGCAGTAAATCTCTTCAAACACTGATCCCTATGGGAGATTCCTGGGATTACTTGCCACTGCTGAGGGGGTGAAAGAGCAACAGAAGGGGGTGGCGGTGGGGGTGGGGGGAAGCTTCAGGTGCCGAGAATGTCACTTGCTCCCTGGTAAATGAAACTTGAATCTAGAATTGTGGATATAAATATTGGAGTGACCCAGGTAAAATAAAGGGAGAATAGTTCACCGAGCTTGACTCTGACATGCAGGAGGTGCTAAATTATTAAAACTTTAATAAACGTAATAATAAATATTTGATGTTGAATTATGGAAGTTTTCACAGATACAGTGGAAACCGAAAAAATGATCGATTATCTCTGCATTAGAACTTAAACACTGCTCAAACAGGGATCAGGCTGTCAGCTCCGGGGCCCGGGTATCCCATGATGGATGACAGCCAAGGTGATGCACGCGTAGCTTGGTGTGTTACAGGTTCTCTAATGCAGTGACGGATGCAGTGCAATCCCGTTCCAGTGCTGGAGGTTCACTGCAATGCTGAGAATAGGTGATGTAGTTACAGCCGCTGTTAAGGAGGTTTGATGCTATCCTGTCTCAGCACTGGAGGTTCTCAAGTGCTCTCTTGTAATAAGAAAGCTGCTTTGAAAGCTTAGCTGTTGGGGAAATAATCAAATCTATTTTCCCAGTTCCTTCACTTTGTCCTTGTGGACTGACACACACTCGGGGCATGCCTACACTTGGAGCTAGGGGGGCGTGATTCCCAACTCGTGAAAACGTACTTGTGCTGGCACTCAGAGCTAGCACACTAAAAAGAGTAATGTAGCACGGGCAGTGGTGAGTGGCGGTACAGGCTAGTAAAAGCCCATGCAGACCCCATAGGTACGAGTTGGGGTAGCCAGCCTGTGCTACCATGGTACACTACTCTTTTTAGCATGCTAGCTCAGTGAGAACTAGCGTGCGGATGTCTGCGCTAAATTGGGAATTAACCCTCTATCTCTACGTCTAGACATAGCCTCAGAATGATAGTCCGAGAGGGGAGATACTGAACTTGTCTGTCAGGGCTGTAAATCCCCAATCCTGACCTGGAATATACAACCAGGCATTGGAGACTCCTGGGCATTTTATTGTAATATAGTAACCGTACAGCAGCTGGGGTCTTTGCCCTTGGAGCTTCCCATTGCAGAGTATAATATGGAGGTAGTAATGCAGGCGCGTCTCTGGATTGCAATAGCTCATTTATTGTGTTGGCATGCATGAGCACTAATGTGGTCACATCTCAGCGCCAGGGCTTCTCCTGGTCTGTGCCGAAATGCATTAACTGTAATGCAGCTACGTCTTGGTGCTTGGAGAGGTTCCCATTTGCTGCACTGTAAAACGGTGGCGGTAATGCAGTCATGTATTTCTTTTATGTCCTTGGTAACAAGTGTGCCACATTCCTTCAGACCTTTCATTAGTCTGTCCCCTTTGGCTCGGGGGTCACTCGTCTCTAAGAGTTTAATGGAGGGAAATTGCAGGGGGGCTAGTTATGAAAAAGCACATGAAGTCTTTACAACTCGGAGGGTAAAGGTCTGAGTGTGGCCTTGTGTTTTTATGAAGACGCCGGAGAGTGTGTAAAGAATAGATGGAGATCTGCCTTTCAGTGGCTCTTCAGTGAAGTGCTGACTCCAGCTTCCTGCCGGCATTCAGAGGGAACGCTGTACTCGCTCGCCGCTCTGCTAAATAGCTCGACAAGAGAGTCAGCTGCATGTCCCAGCTGTTAGCTGCAGGTCGGGTGAAAGGCCCTAGAGAGCTCAATGAGTTTCAAGTCGTGAGTTAGAAAAGCTGTTATCGTAAAAGTCAGAGAGGGAAAGGACTATCAATTCGTTTAGTCCCATCTCTTTGGCAATGCAGGATTGTTCCACATATTACATTTTCTAGCGGAGATGAGCTGGGATATAACTTTGCATGCATCGCTTACAATGGTCTATTGTTTTAATTTTGTGCACCATAAATTAGGCACATGCCTTCTTTTATGGTTAATGAAACTTGAATATATAATTAATATACTTGCATATATAATTCATCAGGGACTGCATTAAGTGTCCCCTCCTCAGCCAGACAGTGTGATCCATTGCATGATGTAGATATCAGTCTCATGTCACTGCATGGCCATATACAGATTGGAATCTTTGTTATTGGGCATTTGGCCCGGTGCATTATGGGGCTGTTCACCTAGCTCTGAAGCATCTGGCATTGGCTGTGCTAGAAGCAGAGTATTAGGCGTGATGGACTCTCCCAGCTTCCTCTCCTCCGATGCGACCATCAATCAATATTTGTCTCCCTTTCTTAAGACACCTGTTCATTTCCTGCTCTCCCCCGTCTCTGTGCTTTTCCCCATGTTACTCCCTGTGAATGAACTGACCTCCCAGCCTTGGCTTGCAAACCCACATCTCTCCTCGTGCCGATCCCACATTTCCCACAAGTTGCAAGTTCATAATATCCAAACCCTTATTGCCCCCCTCGGTGTCTCCCAGAGTGCATTGCCTTCTCGATCTGTGCCAGCAAGCTCTATTGGGACAGGACTTTCTATAGCTTTACGTATTGCACAGCACCGTGAATGTTATCAGTTCATTATGTACCTGGCAAGCCTTGCACACCCAATGTAATTTCTCCACTGAATCCCCCAGCTGTAGTTTAAGCAGATCTATGGTTGGTAAAAAAGGTGTGCAGTACTGGGGCAGCAGGGTGTATATAGAATTATAGAAACATAGGGCTGGAAGGGACCTTGAGAGGTCATCTAGCCCAGCCCCTACACTGAGGCAGGACCATTCCTGACAGATGTTTGTCTAAACTCTTCTTAAAAATCTCTAATGATGGGGATTTCACAGCCTCCGTAGGAAGCCTATTCTACTATTTAACTATCACTATTAGGAAAAAGATTCTAACAATATCTAACCTAAATCTCCCTTCCTAAAGATTAAGCCGATTGCTTCTTTTCCTACCTTCAGTGGACATGGAGAACTATTGATCTCCGTCCTCTTTATAACAGCCCACAACATATTTGAAGACTGTTAGCAGGTCCCCCCCTCAGTCTTTTCTCAAGACCAGGGCCGGCTCCAGGCACCAGCTAAAGAAGCAGGTGCTTGGGGCGGCCAATACTAAGAGGCGGCACGTCCGGGTCTTCAGCGGCGGGTCCCTCAGTCCCTCTCGGAGCGACGGACCTGCCTCCGAATTGCCGCCAAAGACTGGAGCGGCGCGATTGCGCTGCCGCAGCTTTTTTTCTCCTTTCCTTTTCTTTTCTTTTTTTGCCACGTGGGGCGGCAGAAAACCTGGAGCCGGCCCTGCTCAAGACTGAACATGCCCAGATTGGGTTTTTTTTAACCTTTCCTCATAGGTCCGGCTGTTTATCACTTTTGTTGTTTTCCTCTGGACTCTGCAATTTGTCTGCATCTTTCCTAAAGTGTGATAGCCAGAACTAGACCCAGTACTCCAGCGGAGGCCTCGCCAGTGCTGTCTTACAATATAACACACCTGTTAGATACCCCAGAATGGTCTTAGCCTGTTTTGCAACTGCATCCCATTGTTGACTCATATTCAATTTGTGACCCACTCTAATCCCTAGAGCCTTTTCAGCAGTACCTCCCACCTAGTCAATTATTCCCATCTTGTGGTTGTGTGTTTGATTTTTTCCTTTCTAAGTCTAGGGCTAGGTCTACACTACAGCGGGGGGTTGACCTAAGATACGCAACTTCAGCTACGTGAATAGCGTAGCTGAAGTGGCGTATTTTAGGTCGACTTACCTGGCTGTGAGGACAGCGGCAAGTCGACTGCTGCCGCGCCGCCGTTGACTCCGCTACCGCCTCTTGCCGCGGTGGATTTCCGGAGTCGACGGTAGAGCCATCAGGGATCGATTTTATCGCGTCTTCACTAGACGCGGTAAGTCGATCCCCGATAGACTGATTGCTACCCGCCGGATCGGCGGGTAGTGAAGACGTAGCCCTATTGCATTTGGCTTTATTGAAATTCACCTTGCTGATTGTAGACCAATTCTCCAATTTGCTGAGGTCATTTTGAATTCTAATCCCGTCCTCCCAAGTGCTTGGTGTCATTCACACGTTTCCACTCCGTTATCCAAGTTATTAATAAAAAAAAATATTGAATAGTACTGGACCCAAGACAGACCCCTGCAGGACCCCACTAGATACGCCCGGCCAGTTTGACATATGTAAATGATGCTGACAGATCAATAGTAGTAGTGGAAAGTGGAGTCATTATGACCTAGAAAGTGGTCAGGTGCGGTGAGCATTGGCATAGGTGAGCAGAGACTGCATGGCTAAGGAGACTGAGAAAGGGAGAACCTTTCACCCCTGTTATCAGTTCAAATCCAGTCCCGCTCTAGTGCCTCAAAGTCGGTACATCGGATGGCTGTTTGGCAGCTTGTGTGGAATGAGTGGATTGTCCTGGTCCAGAATTTACCGAGCAATCATCCACATCACAAACCAACTGTAATTAGCTTTGGATTGAATGGGCCATAGAGCTTGAATTCCCCTTTTACCCTTAAATGGTCCCTGTGGGATCTGGGGTTAGACACATGGGTGGGTAAATAGGTAGGGGATTCTTGCACCTTCTGCTGCCCAGGTGGTCTGTGTTGAAGCTTTTGATCTCCTTTTCCTTTCACACCTACCGATTGTCTGTGCTCGGTTATTTATTTATATCTATTTTTTTTTTTGGATGTTCTCCCCTCTCCAAAGTGGGGGTTTCGTGCACTCCAGCTTTGTCGCTGATTCCAAAGAAAAGTTTCTAATTTAGCCTGAGCAGCTATAAATCACAGAAGCAGCGCCTCAGCTGCCAGCTGACATGACTTGCATCTCTATCGTTATGGCAACCATAGAAACAAATACAAGCCCTGCTTTTGCTTGACAAGCCTTTGAGGTGCCCTGATGGAGAGGCAAGTGTTCAGCGGAAGAAGGAATTTTCTTGAACTCGCTGTCGATCCATCTTCGTTTTGCTCCCAAGTGAGCCCTTTTGCTCTCTGAATTGTTTGGCAAATCAACAGGGGTTTTTTCCCCCTCTTCTCTCACTACATGCTTCTTCCTTTCGACGGTATGACGGAGAGGGAGCTCTGTCCGCCGTCTCCGAACGTACCCAACCGAACAGGTGAGCGCTGCAGGAGCACGTGCTGGCTGAAGCCACAAACTCTATCCCTGAGTCAGGCGCCGCTGCTGTCCTGTTGGGTGACCTTCGAGCGAGTCGTTTAGAGGAACATTTTCCAAAGCACCTAAGGGTCAGAGTTTTGAAAGTTCTTTAGGGGACGCTGCACTCAGCGTTGCATTGCCTGAGACCCATTTTCAAAAGTGACTTGGGCACTTAGGAAACTAGCTCAAATTGAAAGTCAACAGGATTAGGGCTCTTCAGTGACTTGGGGCAATTTTTTGGGGGTGAACACACCCTTCGCCTCTTTCTGCCTTAGTTTCTCCATCTATAATAGGAGGATTGTAATACCCACCTTGATAAAATGCTGTGAGATCTGTGCAAAAGAGCAAATGCTATATTAGTGACAATTATTACATGTGAATCGCGTTCCACTGCCAGCAGAGACTGGAAAAATGCTGCCTGTTGCCATGTTCGATTCCTTTTGTTTGCATTTTTACTAGTATCATGGTACTGCCAAGAGGTCCTGACAGCTATCCGGGCCCTCTTGTGCACACATAGTAAGAGACAGTCCCTGCCCCAAGGAGCTTACAGCCTAAATAGACAAGACAGACTGAAGGTGAGAGGGGAAATGAGGCATAGAGAGGAGAAGTGATTTGCCCAAGGTCACCCAGCCGGTCAGTGGCAGAGCCAAGAATACAGCGTAGGTCTCCTGAGTCCCAGCCCAGTGCCTTATCCATTGACCCACACAGAACTGATTCCAGGATCTACTCTTGAGCTGGCTTTTCTTGGCGCACTCTTGCACAGCATAGAAAGGGTTTCCAGCTTCTTCCCAGCGCCGCCTGAAGAGTCCCACTCTCTCTCTCTCCAAGTTCACTCATGCTGTTCTGCATTTCCCCGTTCTGCCTGAGTGAACCATTCATCTTGGCATCACCTGCTTGTTTGCAGAACCTTAAGGAAACAAGGCTGGCCAGGCGGCGTTCCAGGGCTGGGGTTACTGGATGGTGCACATCAGTGATGGATGGGAAGGACTTGGCTGATTAGAGGACCTGCGATTTTGTGATAGCTCTGTGCCACATGGAGTCACAACGAGTGTGGACGGGAAATCGAGTCCCCTGCTATATAGAAGATCTGTCTGATAGGCCCCCATGGGAGAGGTTTGGCTTCGGGACATTCCATGCATCAGGGTGGAAGAGGTTGCTGAGGGAGAAACCTGTGAGAAACCGTTTGCTGCTGCCGCTGCTGGAAGAGAGAACGGACTAGCGCAAAGCAAGTCCTTTATCAGCCCCTTTCGTCAATGGCAGCCTTGAGCCGCAGGGAGCTACCTTCAAAGGCTATTGCTCTGTCAATAATGGCAGCTGCTGGTACCAATTAAAGTGGCCCTGAGCCCCTGACAGCAGGTGCCGGTGATGAATGGACGGCTTAACGTGATGAAGCAAATTGATCATTGCATCACCGACCACAACTTATTCATTTCTGAAAAGAGGGTGATTCATTACCTGGCATGTCACGGTGGCTGTGTCATCGCCAGAGATAACAGCCCTGTTGCACGGGCCGATGGCGCTCATCACCCTGGCGGGCTCCTTGTTTCCACAGGGAGCGGGGGAGGGGAGCCCCAAGTCTTTAAAGCCGGGATAGGGACCGTTTGTGGGCACCATTTCCCCAAAAACCACAGAACAGGAGAGGCCTTTGCTGAAAGACAAACGAGAACGCGTTCCAGCCCTGTGCTTGTAATCTCCCTGGACAGGGTCCCGGCTGCTCCTTGGAATTCTTCCTCACCTCCCAATTTGATTTATGAGCGCAGATGAAAAGAGCCAGCTATTTCTAGCTTGGCTAAGGGATGACTAAGTAGGGACCTACCCTTGTGAAAGCACTTTGAAGGGTGTAAACGCCAAGGCAGGATAGGAATTATTTAGGGCAGTACACGGTGGTGTAATTCAGGATGATCGGATGATATTAGTTAAAAGGAAAACGTACACTGAAAGCCACCTGTGAATTGCCCAGCTGGGCCAGACACCGAGATCCATGTAGCCCAGTATCCTGGCTCTGAGTAGAGCTGCTCTGAAATTGTTTTGTCTGAAAATGCTGATTTGCTGAAGCAAAATGTTTTGCCAGCTCCATGGCAGATTTGACAAAATGTTTGCCGGAACACAGACAAGTTTTCATTGGAATCCTGATGGTGTTCCAGGGTCAAGTGCTCTCCGCAGCAGGGAACCTGGCAGTCCCTGAGAACCCCAGCTGGAGCCAGGTCTCTGGGGGCTGTTAGGATCCCCCTCTGTGATAGGGAGCCCTGCCAGCCCCGGGAGCCCTGCCTGGGAATGAAATCGAATCAGAACAAAATCCTGAACCAGGATGAAAGCAAATTGGAAATACAAAGCTCCTCGAGAACCATCCCCACACCCTCCAAGTTTTGGCCAGCATCAGTTGCTTCCAAGGAGGAGACAAGAAACCCTGCAGTAGATAGTTATGGAATAACCTGCACCTGGAGAAATTTTCTTCCTGACCCCAAGCATTAGAAGTTGGCTCATGCCCTGAAGCATGAGGGTTTATATCCCTTCCAAAGCTCTTGGGGTTTGTTCTATTCTTTGTTGTTGGTTTTTTTAATTCTTACTATTGTAACTCTGAGTCTTTTTATCATTCGTATAAATATCCTTTTTAGGTTTTTTTTAATCCTACAAAATTCTCAGCCTCTTGCCGTTGAGTTAACTCCACCCCAAGAAAAGTGACAGCAGCATTTTGGGCCATTGAAAACCAGTTTGGAACCAGCTTTAGCAAACCCAGTGCCATAGAAACCAACCCTGGAATGTCTCAAGAAACGGTTTGGGTTTTGCCTGAGTCTGACTGCTGTTCGCATTGGCGCTGGTGCCTCGGAGTCAAGGAGAAAAAAAACTAACTAAAAAAAAAAACCTCCACACAGATGTTGTTTATGTATTTATTGAGCCAATTTCATAAATAAAAAAACCTCTTCAAAAGTGAACCTATTTGTAACACTCATATTTGCAATGCTCTTTTGTTTGCTCTGGATCTTTTAATGACAAGCTTTTAAAACACTGTTTGTTATTGGACGCTGCAGCTTCCCTAACTCAGTGGTTTACTCCAGATCCTCAAAAGAAATGAGGGATGACTTTTTCTATCATTGTTGTTATTAATAATGATGGACACGTATTATGCTAGCGTCCACAGGCTCCAGCCAGAATCAGACTTCCCACTCTGCTCAGCTGTACAAACACCTAGGAAGTCCTGGTTTCATTCTCCTCCAAACAGCCTCTTCGTTGCAGGAAGGGGACTGAACAGATACCCCACCGGCATCATGAGAAATATACGAATAGAACGGGGTGCAGGGAGGGGCACTGAGGTGATGCAAATACTCAGTGCAGCTGGGGAGCGGCCAGATAGCACAATCCAAAAACTACTTTGTCATGAAAGGGCTTTTCTTCTTCTCCCCCCGTCACCCCTCCCACACTGCCTTTAGTGGTGGTATTTAGGGAGAGAAAATTAAGACAGAAAATATCATAATGACACTATATCCCCCCCCCCCCCCCCCGGGGGCGGGGGGGGCAAAGCTTGAACCCGCCCAATCCCTGTCGCCTGGGCAGGGGGGCCAAAGCCAATGCCCCAGGCAGGGGGCCTGTAACCTGAGCCCCAGCAAGTCTAACGCCAGCCCAGGTGACCCCATTAAAATGTGGTCAAAACCCACTTTGGGGTCCCGACCCCCAGTTTGAGAACCACTGCACTATATAATCCATGGCGCACCCACATCTTAAATACGGTGTCCAGTTCTGGTGCCCCATCTCAAAGAGGATATACAGCAGGGGTTCTCAAACTGGGGGTCGGGACCCCTCAGGGGGTCGCAAGGTTATTACATGGGGGGTCGCGAGCTATCAGCCTCCACCCCAAACCCCGCTTTGCCTCCACCATTTATAATGGTGTTAAATATATAAACAAGTGTTTTTAATTTATAAGGGGGGGGTCGCACTCAGAGGCTTGCTATGTGAAAGGGGTCACCAGTACAATAGTTTGAGAACCACTGATATACAGGAACTTGAAAATGTTCAGAGAAGGGAAACAAAGATGATTAAGGGCATGCAACGGTTTCCATATGGAGAGAGACTAAAATGATTAGGGCTGTTCAGCTTAAAAAAGAGACAGCCAAGGTGTGTATGATAGATACCCTGCTATAAAATCTTTAATGGTATGGAAAAAGTGAATAGAGGATGTTACTTACCTTTTCACACAATAAAAAACGAAGAGTCACCCGATGAAATTAATAGGCCACAGGTTTCATACCAACAAGAAGAAGTACTTCTTCACACAACGTGCAATTAATCTGTGGAACTCATTGCCAGAGTGGTGACAGGCATGTGATAGGGATGTTGTGATGGCCAAAGTATAAGAAAATAACTAGCTAAGTTCATGGAGGATAGGTCTATCAATGGCTATTAGCCAAGATGGTCAGGGATGCAACCTCATCCTTGGAGCAACTCTAAACCTCTGACTGCCTGCAGCTGGTGCAGAGAAGGGCTACGAGGATGATCAGGGGGATGGAGAGCCTATCTTCTGAGAGGAGGCTTAGGGCTTGTCTACGCTTGAAACACTACAGCGGCACAGCTGCAGCAGCACGTTAGTGTAGACACTACCTAAGCCGAGGGGACGGGTTCTTCCATCGCTGTAGTTAATCCACCTCCGAGAGGTGGTAGCTAAGCTGATGGAAGGATTTTTCCATTGGTCTAGTGCTGTCTTCATGGGGAGGTTAGGTCAGTTTAACTCCGTTGCGCAGGGATGTGGATTTTTCACACGCCATAGCAATGTAGCTGGGTCGACCTAACTTTTTAGTGAAGACAAGGCCTTAGGGCTGGTCTGCACTACAGCGTTAGGTCAGTTTAACTACATTGCTCAGGGCTGTGGGAAGAAAAGCCCCAGCATAGACAGTGCTGGGTTGACAGAAGAATTCTTCTGTTGGCCCAGCTGCCGCTTCTCGGAGCCGCGGATTTGTTCCAGCGGCGGAAGAACTCCTTCCATTGTTGTAGTAAGTGTCCACACGACAAGGCTACAGTGGCCCAGCTGCACCTGTGCTGCTGCAGCATTTGTAGTATAGATGCACCCTAAAAGAACTTGGCTTGCTTAGCCTAGAAAGACAAGGCTGCAATGGGATCTGATTGCTCTCTACAAATGCCTTGTGGAGTAAACACCAGGGAGGGAGAAGAGCTATTTAAGCTCAAGGACAATGCTGGCACCAGAGCAAATAGGCATAAATTGGCTATAAATAACTTTAGGCTGGAGACCAGAAGGTTTCCAACCATCAGAGGAGGGAGGCTTGGGAACTGCCTCCCAACAGGGGTAGTGGGGGCAAAGAACCAAACTAGCTGTAAACTGATGCTTGATAAATTTGTGATTGAGATTATATGACTGGGTTGCCTGTGATAAGAGGGGCCTGGACTCAGGGACCCAGAAGGTCCCTTTCAGTGCTATGTTTCCACGACAGCTCTCCCGCCGTTCAATCACATAATGTCCCTTGGGCAGCTACAGCTACAGCTTCTGTGGGGCAGTAATGTTAGAGAACAGATTTAATTTATTTTTCTTAGCTTCTTTTCCTGAAATTTAGTAGGAAGAGCCACCACCATGTGACCAGCCAGCTCTGCATGGACCTCAATCTCCATCTGCAAGCTTGTCTGAATAAGGGCCAGACCACACCAGGAACTTACATCGGCATAGTCATGTGGCTCAGGGGCATGAAAAACCCACGCCCCTGAGCGACGTAATTAAAGAGACTGAACCCCCGGTGGAGACAGCGCTAGGTTGACAGAATAATTCTTCTGCCCACCTAGCTACCACCTCTCGGGGAGGCACATTAACTACGGCGACAGCAAAACCCCTCCTGTCACAGCAGCCAGTTCTACACTGACGTGCTATAGCGATGCAGTCACAGCACTAGCTGCGTGCCGCTGTAATGTTTCCAGTGTGGACAAGCCCTGAGTCTGTCTCTCTCTCTCTCTCATGCGCGCGTTTTTAATCTCCAAGAATGATCACTGGATTTCTGCAGCCAGAGGGCAAAACTAATACACTCATGAGAGACAAAACTTTCTGGGAGTTTAATAACGATGTGTGATGAGTAACCTGAGCTAGTATGAAGGATGGAAACAATCCACGGGGTGAGAAGAAAGAGAGGAGAAATGGATGTGGGGGGTGGATTCCATCTCCTGGTGTGGGTGTTCATCCATCCTTCGTCTGTGAGATTCTCAGGGCAGGGATTAACCTTTGTATGTCCAGTAGGACTCTAGGCCATGATGGATCTAATCATTGCCACATCACAGGCTGTGTCTGCTGTCCTGGAGGAAAGGAGTTGGTGGCTCTGTCGAGTTTCCAAAGGGTTGGGTTTCACATCGCATACAACTCTCACCGTGACTAGCATCCCGATTGGCCAGCCTGAGCAGAAAGGCTTGCGCTAGATTCTCATCAGGGAGCCAATGGTGGCAGCTTGGTCCTGTGTGTCCAGCCTAACCTTTTGAGGAACCCCGGCTGCTGAGGAACAATTTTAGCTTTTGCCACCGGTGTGAGATCCTTCGGTGCCAGTGAAAGATCGGACCTAGCAGAGTCATCTCCCCTCCCCATGATCCAATCCTGATGTGCCCCTCCCTATCCCCTCCACCAAGGGAGAGCCCCTAATGCAGGGGAAATGTTCTGCTGGCCATTTCTGAAATGGAGGTGGGGGAAGGAAGGGGCAGTAGTGCTCTTCCTCCTGCACAGAGCGGCTTAGACTCCAGAGCTGTCTGACACCTGTCACCAGTACTTAACATCTGCTTGCGTAGCTTTACATGCCCTGTGCTGGGACCTTAGCCCCAGCTGTGCCTTGCAGCGGTCGAGAGGTGACATTACAGCCAAAGCTGTTTGTTTCGGCCCTAAATCATGTGCTGTTTGGTCTGCATCAGTACAGGTTTCACTTTATTCTCCCTTGTTTTGATTATAGATGTTTTACCAATCCCCCCAGTTATGGCTCCTGTGAAGTTGCAGGGCAATGCATCTGCTTGGTAGACCTCTCCGATGGTACCGTGGGGGGTAGTGGGTAGCACATTTCTAGGCATTGCATAGAACTGCTCCAAGCAGAATGGCATTTCGAGGAACTAAATGGAATGAGAGAAGCTTGGGACATGGGGAGGAGTCGGGGGGGGAAAAAGATGAAGAAAAATTAAGTAATACCTAGCAAAAATAATCCCATTGTGGGAATTGCCCAGATTTCTCTGCCTGATGAATTACTGAGCACTAATCAATTCTACTCCAGACGCTTCCTCTGGTGTTTTTAATAGAACGAGTTACTATTGGCTTAAACCAAATGGCTTTTATTGTAATATGGATCGGTGTCGTTAGGGACCCACTGCCGCGCAGCAACACAAAATGTACACAAGACGTCAGCTCTGGCCCCCAGAACCCGTCACAAGCTGCAGGTCAAGTCAGGCAGACACTGTAACAGCAGTGGAAATAAACAGAATAGCAAAAGACAAGAGGGATTCGATGGTTTGGAGAGGATTCGGCTTCTTGTAGAATGAGCACTGTCCATGTCATAGCTAAAAATAATGACCTTGAGAAACAAGGTCTCAAGCCAGCTTCGGGAGGCATGTGGAGTGATTGTTAGAGCTACCACTGGAAAGAGGGATTTGTAGATTCCTAGATTTTCAGGCTAGAAGGGGGCTCACGATCATCTAGTCTGACCTCCTGCAGAACACAGGCGATAGAATTTCATTCCAGCTGATCTAAAGTTGTGGGTTCTATTCCCTGCTGTGACACTGATTCTCTGTGAGGCCTAGGGCGAGTCACCCCTTTTCCCCGAGAGGTGCTGAGCATGTACAATTCCATTTCAAGCCAGTGGAAGCGGCAGGTGCTTGGCACCTCTGAAAATCAGGTCCTTGGATTCCCATTTTCAAATGCAAGTGACTAAAGTTAAGTGCCTAAATAAGCGTTTAGGTGCTTAAAGACGGATTTTGGTGCCTAACTTTAGGCGTCCCTAGGATGAAAATTAGGCTCGTAACCTTTCAGTGCTTTAGTTTTCCCAGCTGTAAAATGGGTCGGATGTTACTTAGCTCTTGGCATGTGGGAGGTTTCCGAGGCTTAAGAAAGGCTGGAGAGCCTCAAACACAGGGTGTGGTAGATGGGCAGAGCACTCTTGTTGTTCTGGAATCGGGACTGAGAACTGTCTCCCTGTACAGCGGTTGCTACTATATTTGTAGCACTATTCTCACGTGAAGGAAACATTTGTGGTTAAGACACTGAACTTCCTGTATAACTTCGGGCAAGTTACTTAGGGCCTGATTCTCATTTATGCTAAGGCCTCTTTATGCTGCCCAGGCAGTGTGAAGGGGCTTAGTTGGTGTAAATTACATTTAGCCTTTACACTGCCAGAGCTGGATGAGAATCAGGCCCTTAAGCTCTCTCTGCTCCAGTTCAACAACTCTAAAATATTTCCTTTCTTCCACTTTTTGTCTGTCTTGTTTCTTTAGAGTGCAGACTCTATGGCGTAAGATCTGCCTCTTGGTATGTGTATGTGCAGCGCCTGGCACAAGGGGGTCCCGATCATCGTTTCTAGCCCATAGGTGCTACTGTGATGCAAATCAGAATAGTTCTGCTGCCCATTGTGGCATTTCTCCCATGTAAAATGGCACTGCAGCTCTGACGCATTCGCTTTTCTGTCCATCCAATTCTTTCTTCTGGTAAGATTGCACAGCCCGGCCCCTTCCCTTTTGAGGAGTTGCATTGGTTCTGTGGAAGCACCACCCTCAGGTGCGAAACCTATCTTAGGGTATGTCTATACTTAGAACACTGTAGCGGCTCAGCGGCGCCCCTCTAGCGCTTCAGTGTGAACACTCACTACAGCGATGGGAGGGGTTCTCCTGTCACTATAGTAAATCCACCTCCCCAGGAGGAAGTAGCTAGGTGGAGGGAAATGTTCTTAGACCTAGCACTGTCTACACCGGGCTTAGGTCGGCATAGCTAGATCTCTCAGGGTGTAGCAAGTCGAGCAGTCACTGCCGCGGCGCCTCCTGCTGGCCGGTGTCTCTCCTGCCTCAGGCCCCTGTGTCCCTCCCGGACCCCTGTGCCTCTTACCCTGGGGTGCTGCCCACCGCAGTACCCCCACACTCTGGGTCTCCCCTCACAGGGGAACCCCCAACCCTCTATACCCACCTTGCCTCAGTGGCTACTGCCAGTCATCATCTAGCCCCCACTCACTGGGGCAGACTGCAGTCTGTAATGGCCACTCATCACTGGCAAGGGGGTTGGACCAGCTGCCTCTGCCTAACCCCGGGCTGCACCTCTGCCGCCCCAGTACCTCCTTGGGCCTTAACAAGGCCTCAGTCTGGGGAGTTGGCAGGCGGGAGCTCCCCAGCTCCTCTTGCCCTTCCCCAGCCCTGCTCTGCTTGAGGTACCCGGTGCTCCCAGGCAGCCAGGTCCTTCTCACTCCAGGGCTGGAGTGAGAGTGCCTCCGCCTTCTAGCCCTGCAGCTCTTTTATAGGGCCCAGCCTGGCCCCGATTGGCTGCCTCCCAGCCTTTCCTATTGACTCTCAGCCCCAGCCCTCTCCCAGGGCTGGCTTTTAACCCTTTCAGGGCCGGTGTGGGGTGACCGCCCCACTACACAGGTGTGTGGACTTTTCACACCCCTGAGAGACGTAGGTATGCCAGCATAGACCAGCCTTCAGTCTCTTCTCAGGCCTGGTCTACACTACGACTTTAATTCGGATTTAGCTGCGTTAATCCGAATTAATGCTTAACCCGTCCACACAAGGGAGCCAGTTACTTCGAATTAAAGGGCACTTAAAATCGATTTCTGTACTCCACCCCGACGAGCGGAGTAGCACCAAAATCGATTTTGTTAATTCGAATTAGGGGTAGTGTGGCCGCACACCACCGAATTAATGTGGTTAAAATTAATGGGGTAGTGTGGCCGCACACCACCGAATTAATGTGGTTAAAAACCGAATTAATGTGCTTAGTGTGGCCACGCACAATCGAATTTATACAATCTGTTTCCCAAATTCGAATTATCTAAATTCGGATTAATCCTGTAGTGTAGACATACCCTCAGATGTGGGATGGAGTAGATCTCCAAGGCCAGGTCTACACTAGCATTTATGTCAGCAAAACTTTTCTCGTTCATGGATGTGAAAAATCGCACTGCCCCCTGAGCAACATAAGTTTTGCTGGCATAAGCGCTCGTGTGCACAGTGCTATGTCGGCGGCAGACACTCCCCCGCCGACCCAGCTACCGCCACTCGTTGAGCTGGTTGTATGATGTCGACGGGAGCGTTCTCTCCTATCAGCATAACGCGGCTATAGGAGAGATCTGACAACGGCACAGCTTATCGATACAGCTGTAAGCTTGCTAGCGTCGACGTGGCTGAAGTTACCGGCTCTTTTGGACCTTCACTGACCCCAGCGACACAGAATTAAGCACAAGCTAATACTTCTCCAATAACGTGGAAGGCTTAAAACGGCATGAATGAAGAAGCTGAGTGCTAACGACACTATGTAAATATGTACTGAGCCTTTGCAATAAAAGATTCTTTATCCAGTTCCTTTGTATTCAATATATATTAAGTAGAAATGGGCCCCACCAAAAACTGAGCTGTAAAATCCCACCATTTTCTGGGTCAAACTCCATTACGTCACACTTTATATTGAGTGTTGCTTTGTAAATATTTTATAAAGGGCTCATTACTGGTTGATAGATGTTTTAATAAAGGGTTAATCGATTGTTCTAGAGACCAACAGGTCAATAGGCTGCTTATAGCCATCTATAACATGCATTACTGGTGTCTGTAACATGCTTCTAACATCTGCTAATCATTTATTAGCCTTTTATAAACTAGAATGTCCCCTTGATTTAAAGTGGGACCTTTACCTTGGAGACTTAAGAAGGGCCATACCGGGTCAGACCAAAGAGCCATCTAGCCCAGTATCCTGTCTTCCAACAGTGGCGAATGCCAGGTTCCCAGGAGGGAATGAACAGAACAGGTGATCAAGTGATCCATTCCCTGTCGTTCATTCATAGCTTCTGGCAAACAGAGGCTTAGCAAGAGAGGACTTGCAAAGAGCAGGCTAGACATGGACCGTGGGGCCTTGTTTGTGTGCCGAGCGACATTTGATAGTGTGAGGATTCAGATTTAGTCAACAGAATTGGGGCTCAGATTTCCAAGGTGACATTGCTCACCTCTGTATTTGCACATGCAGAGTGATATTTTTGCTCATGGGCTGTACAAATGTGCCCCTGGCAAGTGACTGGCACACTACACACACATCTGTATATGCTGTTACCCCACTTGTACCCTGGAAATTCCAGGGCACAGTGGGTTCGCCCTTGAAAATATGGCCTGCCGTGGTTACCTAGACCGAGCAGGGCTCCTGGTGGCTGTATTGGGGGCTCACTTCACAGTACTGCATCATCCAAGTGTGCTTTCTCTAGCTGCAACATCACAGTCATTGCTTGCAAGTAAATCATCCCCAGGGCCCTCCTTGAGCTGCATTGCACAATGTGCACAGCTGGGGTAGGGTGTGAGACCCCATATTAGGTGTATCTTGTGACTGTGGCTTTCAGCTTGCTAGCTCCATCCTGAGGGTAGGTTCCTTACTCATGAGGCTGAAGCATTTGGGCTAGTGATGCTGCCGGTTACTGCAAGAACGGTCTAACCTAGAAGTACCTCAGCCCTTCAGATTGGTCACCTCCAAAAGCCATGACACCGTATTATGAACAGGTTGTTTCCCAAGTTGTTTTCTTCTTGGCTCTTAGGTATTTGTTCTGCATCGGTTCTTATATTGCCCTGCCTATGGGAAGGGGGAAGGTGTATTTTGATGGCAGTGGACAAGCGTCCACTTCACAAAACCCCATTTCCGGGTGGAGCCCAAAGCTGGAACTAACTGGGCCATGGGGACTGGATACTGTTCTCCCCGCAAAAGTGATTTCTCCAGGGTAGAGCAGTGGCGGGCGGGCATGGACATGGATCCCGTGCTCACAGGGCTGCCAGCCTGGCACTGAAATGTAACAGAGACACTAATTTTTAAAATCTGGTTGTTTGAAACTGTTGGTGAGTTACACACTCTCCCCCGTCCCCCATCCCCATAAAACTGGGAACTGTTTTGTTTAGGTGCATTTTAACCATAAACAACATCCTCTTTTTTTTGTTTTTTTAAACTATCAAAACATATAAAGAACAAATATGGATCTCAGGCTGAGCTAAAGAAAACTTCTGAGCACAGAGGGAGAGCTCAGTGGTTTGAGCATTAGCCTGCTAAACCCAGGGTTGTGAGTTCAATCCTTGAGGGGGCCATTTAGGGATCTGGGACAACAATCTGTCTGGGGATTGGTCCTGCTTTGAGCAGGGGGTTGAACTAGATGACCTTCTGAGGTCCCTTCCAACCCTGATATTCTATGATTCTAGGATAATGCATTTAGAAACCCCAGCAAGGGTGGGCAGCAGAGGGGGTGATCCATGCAGACAGAGCAAGGGGAGGCAGTTGTGGCTATCCATACCCGGGGCTCAGCAGCCTTGGCCCATGGTGGAGAGGGGAGCATTGGGATTGTTACCAGCCCCTCGCCGAGCATGCAGAGGACGAAACGTGTATGGAATTGAATGCTGACGTGGGGGCTGGTGTATGAGAGAGCTCCTGCTCTGGGCTGCTGGGATTCATCAGCCTGGGTGTTGCGGATATTTAAGGGAGAACAAAAAGGTTTGCTGAGAAACATCTGCCTCCTTGGCTTCCAAGCAGGCAACACTGGAGAGGTCTGTGCGCACACAAGTTTTAAACCCCACTCCCCTGCATGACATGAGGGTGAGGAAGGGATAGGCCGTGATTCTGCCTGCTAAATCCGCAGCATCTCTCTGCCCGGAACACATTCCCTTCTTGGAGAGACAGGCCGGGTTGCACCTCCTGAGACTGTTGTCTTCTGCATGTCTGTGTGTCTCTCCCGTGTGGCTTGCCTCCCCCTTCCCTCCAGGGTGAGTGTCAGAGCCTGGAGTGTTGTCATCCCTGCAGGGCATGGTGGCACGACATGCAGCCAGTGCATTCCTGGGCTCAGTAGCATGTGGGGGTGGCTGACCGTGCCTGTGCATGCTAAGCTGTGACGTGTTCCCAAGGCCCCCCATCTTTCCTTCTCTTCCCTCCCCACCACACAGGCAGGTCAGAATTTAACCCCTTCCTGACGTTAACAGTGAGTTTGCAAAAAGAACAGGAGTACTTGTGGCACCTTAGAGACTAACAAATTTATTAGAGCAGAAGCTTTCGTGAGCTACAGCCCACTTCTTCGGATGCATAGAATGGAACATATATTGAGGAGATATGTATACACATACAGAGAGCATGAACAGGTGGGAGTTGTCTTACCAACTCTGAGAGGCCAATCAAGTAAGAGAAAAAAACTTTTGAAGTGATAATCAAGATAGCCCAGTACAGACAATTTGATAAGAAGTGTGAGAATACTTACAAGGGGAGATAGATTCAATGTTTGTAATGGGTCAGCTATTCCCAGTCCCTATTCAAGCCTAAGTTGATTGTATCTAGTTTGCATATCAATTCCAGCTCAGCAGTCTCTCGTTGGAGTCTGTTTTTGAAGTTTTTCTGTTGTAAAATAGCCACCCGCAGGTCTGTCATTGAATGGCCAGACAGGTTAAAGTGTTCTCCCACTAGTTTTTGAGTATTATGATTCCTGATGTCAGATTTGTGTCCATTTATTCTTTTGTGTAGAGACTGTCCGGTTTGGCCAATGTACATGGCAGAGGGGCATTGCTGGCACATGATGGCATATATCACATTGGTAGATGTGCAGGTGAACGAGCCCCTGATGGTGTGGCTGATGTGATTAGGTCCTATGATGATGTCACTTGAATAGATATGTGGACAGAGTTGGCATCGGGCTTTGTTGCAAGGATAGGTTCCTGGGTCAGTGTTTTTGTTCAGTGATGTGTGGTTGCTGGTGACTATTTGCTTCAGGTTGGGGGGTTGTCTGTAAGCGAGGACAGGTCAGTCTCCCAAGATCTGTGAGAGTGAGGGATCATCTTTCAGGATAGGTTGTAGATCTTTGATGATGCGCTGGAGAGATTTTAGTTGAGGGCTGAAGGTGACAGCTAGTGGTATTCTGTTATTTTCTTTGTTGGGCCTGTCTTGTAGGAGGTGACTTCTGGGTACTTGTCTGGCTCTGTCAATCTGAGTTTGCGGGTCCTCTCTCCTCACCCCCTCTTCTCCTTTCATTTATTCAATGAGCATAAACATCGAGGGCAGAGATTTCAACAGAGACATTGCCAGCGTGTGATATCGCAACACAAGGATTCCCTGCAGCCTGTTGCCCCATAAGAGCCTGGCCCTGGCCGAGAGAGATACAGTGCCTCCCTGCCATGCCAGGACGTGCTGTCCAAGTCAATGGCCCCTTGACTTCAGCTTCCCCTCTGTTTACCCTGGATCCTCTACTGGGGCAATTAAACAGCAAGGCATCTCCAGGCCCAGCTTCTGAAGGGACCAGGATGGATCAGAGCCCATCCTGGATTTGAAAGGAGCAGAGCGACAGCGTGAACCCGTTGAATTCACTCCTGTGACACAGCGCGAGGCCCTCTCCTTGGCAGCTGTGACGATTCCATCGCACATCTGCACATGGCTAGAGCCAGGATTTGCTGAACTCTAGGGCAGGCTGCAACTGCCAAGCTCATTTCATTTTCTCAGGCTTTTCCTGATGGGGGAGGGGGTTCGGATGGGAGGATAGGAGCAGGGGGAAAGGATGGTTGATGATTGGAGGAGCAGGGCAGGGTGGTTTCAGGGAGGATGGCGAATCGCTGCACGAGGCCATTTAGTGCTCAGTGTCTGGAGCCTTCGACATGCGTTTTTCAAAGCAAATCCCTAGAAATAGGACTGAATGTGAAACACAAAGTGTGACCCATTTAGAAAGTCCAAGCCAAACCCTGCTCCCGATTGTGGATTGAGGATATCGCCTCAAACACTCTCCTCTGAATGCACCGTGCTCTGCCAGCTGCTGTGTTCACACTGTCCCCTAGGGATATGATTGTGTTACCCTCCTGAGGTGCTCTCACATCCTTTACTTTTCAAAGTGGTATCTGATACCCAGCACCCATTTCATCATTGTGGTCATGCATCCCTGCCCCCCCCCCATGTCCTTTCCCCAATTCACCTCTAAAACTGCCGCTGAACCACTGAGCACTGACAAGCTCCATCATCCTTACTCTGGGCCTGCCTTCACAGACCTGTGCATGCCTATGTACAGTGTGCCAGCATTTCTGTACATGTATGTGACATACATGCCTCTCACAAAAGTTGATCTTCCACCAGGTTAGGGAACAGCTTGTTTCAGGAGTGGGTTGTGCTTCCGAATAGCATCAAATTTGGCAAGCTGGAGGGGCAGTTAAATGCAGGGGAGAGAATATAAGTGATCCATCCCCTGTCGCCCATTCCTAGCTTCTGGCAGGCAGAAGCTAGGGACGCAATCCCTTCCCATGCTGGCTAATAATCATGGATGGACCTATCCTCCATGAACTTCTCTAGTTCTTTTTTGAACCCTGTTATAGTCTTGGCCTTCACAACATCCTCTGGCAAGGAGTTCCACGGGTTGACTCTGCATTGTGTGGGGAAAAAAATCCTCTCCAAATAAAAGCCTCATTGGATTGGTTAGGGTTAAAATTGTTCAGTTTTCTTCCACAATCCCCCTCCCATCTTCTTAAGTTGTTCCATCGACAGTAGGGTCCCTTTATAGGCATCACTTTTTTTCACCTGCTTACTGAATGTGACTCTTCTGCACAAACCTGTTGCTTATGCCTGGTCTGGACTTGAAAATTCTACCGATATCACTATTTTGATTAGGGGTGTGATTTTTTTAAACCTATATACACCACGCATGTATACCAGTATAATAATAGCGCCTGGCTCTTATGTATTGTTTGCAGTGTTGTTGTAGATGTGTTGGTCCCAGGATACGCGACACACAAGATGACTAAGGTAATATCTTTTATTGGAACAGCTTCGGTTGGTGAGAGAGGAGACCAGTGTTTGAGCTACACGAAGCTCTTCTTCAGGTCTGGGAAAGGTACTCAGGTCACAACCCTGTGGACAGTTCAGCATTCTTTCTCCAGTGCTTCAGAGAAAGGTGCAAGAAACCCCACAGTAGGAAGATGTGGGGTAACCTGCCTCCACGAAGATCTAATCCTAATCCCTAATCGTTAAAGATTGGTTTAAACCCTGAAACGTGAGCTTCTAGGTCCTTTCCAATATTTTTTTTGTTACCCTCAGCCATGTGTTGGGTAACACTATTGATATTTATTTGTATTGTGGTAGCGCCTCGGAGCCCCAGTCACGGAGCAGGACTCCGTCGTGCAAGGCGCTGTACAAACACAGCCAGACAGTCCCTGCCCTCAAAGAGCTTACAAGCTACATTTAAATTAAGAGGATGGAGACAGACAGATGGGGAGCACAAGAAGACAGCGTTGATCAGCACTGTGGCTGAGCAGCTGTAGCAGAGACGTACCCGTAATGGTAGCACACCAGCTGCCTAACCCATGGTGAAAGCCTAGTATGGCTAAAGCAGTTGTCATTGTAACGTGTTAGCAAGTCAGGGTAAACCCCTCTAGTGTGCATGTGCCTGCTAGCATGACCGACGCAAACACAGGCTGAAGTACATTGGCAATTGTAAAACACAAGCGTACCCTGTGCTTTGCCAACTTTTCTCCATTGTGGCATCCTGGTTAAAACCCCATTCCAAAGCAAACCCTCAGCCGCCTTCGCTTCAGAAGGTGATTTTACTGCATCGTCATAACCGGGCGCTTACGTCCACCTAACTTTAGAGTGTAGACCGGGCCTCATGAACACTTTCAGGTTTGCAAGCCCACGGCCATTAAGCCAGGAGGGTACAGATGGCACATGGAATTGTTGTGGTATCTGTTTACCTTACCCTCCTGTTAATGAACTCAGCATCAGCTTTGCTTATGGGTGATGGGCGAAGGTATTTCCTGTGCCAAGATGCATACTGCTGCCCTCAACAGAAGGTGCTTCCTTGCTGTGTATGACCAATGATCACCCGGCCAGCTAGGGCAAGTCCCTTTCTTACCCTTCCTCCAATACCCCAAGCTACACAAAGAGGCGGAGGATTTCCCAGCTTCTCCCAGCGACAAAATCAATACCAAAGGCCTCCATTAATATTCTGGGAATGGCAGAAAAGATTGACTGCCTCATTAGCAGGCATCGTGTGGAACGCTGACAATAATTAACAACTCAACGGTCTTATTGCTGGCCTATCACAGAAGTATTCAATCAAAAATGTAATTTTCTCGACGCTCCCATTTAGCATGAAGAGAATATTCCTTCAAAGTTTTAAATAGACTAATTAAGAGGGAAGAAATACAGCGGGAAAATAATATTAACAGTACAGTTTTAATGGGAAATTACTGGAGCGTATTAATAATGCAATAACCATTTTTAACTGCTGTCTGTCAGTTTGTGGGCTGGGGTAATTCCATTAGACACGAAAGGGTTATTCAGATTAGGTGGCGGGGAATGACGCTGGGGCAGTAATGTCAGACTTAATGTTCCGGTGCCCGAAGGAGGATGAGGTGCCCCCGAAGCCTGCCTGGTGAAGGTTTAATGAGGGACCCTCCTTCCCTTCTGTCATCACCACACGTTATAGGAAGCTCCCTTGGCTTTAAAGGTGACCTGAAAGGCTTTTAAATCCCTCCCCAGACTGGAGTTCAGGCTTTGTGCTCTTTCTGCAGATGTTCGGGGCATCTGGAAAGTGGAGGCAGATTGGGCGTATTATTATTTGTGACAGGGTAGCAGGTAGAGCTCCCCAAATAGATCAGCCCCCCACCCCACTGCTAGATGCTATACAAACACACAGTGAGACTGTCCCTGCCCTGGGGAGCTTACAGTCAAACCAGACAAAGTTTGGGAGGAAAGCAGAAGCGCAGAGGTGAAGCGACTTTCCCAAGGTCACATAGGAAGTCAGTGACAGAGCCAGGAATAGAATCCCAGCCTCCTGGTTCCCATTCTATTATTACTCTATCCACTGGACCATGCTGCCTCTTAAAAACCCAGGCCCGAAAGCCGACCAATGTGAGTTCTGTACTCAACTCTGCCCACAGATGGGTGAATGAGTCACTTCCCTTCTCTGTGCCTTGGTTTCCTCCTCCGAAATCACAGGCGTTAACTGCTTCCCTGCCTCACAGGGGCGTTCTCAGCCTGGATCCTTGGTTTGCAAATTGCTTTGAGACCCTCAGATGGAAGGTTCTCTAGACATTTAGATTATTATAGCAGAGGAGAGGGTGGAGTTGGATTCCTTTTGCAGCTTTAGGTGATGGGGCAGTGGCAAAGGCCTTGGCTCAGTAAGTGAAGGATAAACTACTTTTATTTTCTACGTATATTTATTTGTAATTAATATCATACACATGGGGCAGAACCCTGGCTCAGGTTCTCAAGGGTGGACGGTTGGCCAGGAGCCTGCCGTTGATTGGTGCATCCTGTTACAAGAGTGCTCAGTGAAAGAGAGGACTGGCCAGGTACAGATGGGATGCTCAGGAATGTGTAGTATGTGAATTGTGTAGGACCAAAACCTTGTGCACTGCAAATGGCTTCCAGTGGGTCGCAATTTACGTACAGCTCTTGGTGCCGTGTTTCCCACAGCTCACCAACTAGCCGTGGGGAGGATGGGGTCAGCTGACAGAGTTCCTGTGCAGCCTGGGCCAGAAGTTAAAGCTTCCCTCTCCAGGCAGAATTCCTGGAAGAAGGTAGCAGTGGGACCAGACCATGCCCTTTCCTGGGGTGGGTTCTCCGCCCTCGCTGCAGGATGGTGTGTGCGGTCATCACCCCTCTGAACACACGAGTAGATCTGGCCCTCTAATGTTAAAACATTAGGGTCTCCTCATTTTTTCCAGTATTTACTTTATATTACAAACACACCCTTACATTTAAACAGCATTATCAACAATGCAAAGTCAAGTACTCAACACCGTTAGGAAATAGCAGACTTAAAGTTGCCTGTGCAACCTTTAATTTAGGCCTTCTGCATATGCATTATTAATTACATGAGCACATACTATTTTTTGCACAGGGTTCCTGTCTCAGTGCACAGGATGGACCTTCTCTGGGCTTACATCCTAGTTGTGGCGTGAAGAAGGCTGTTGTCTCTAGGACCCCTGCTTCGTTTGTTGTATAAATTGGAAGGTGTGTAGTGAATGAGGTAGGGCAGGGATCGGCAAGCTTTGGCTGCAGGAAGTGGCGCGGGCTGAGGGATGTGCTGGCTGCCGCTTCCCGCAGCCCCCATTGGCCTGGAGCGGCGAACCACGGACAGTGAGAGCTGCAATCGGCCAAACCTGCAGACGCGGCAGGTAAACCAACCGGCCCGGCCCGTGAGGAGGCTTACCCTGGCGGGCCGCGTGCCAAAGGTTGCCGATCCCTGAGGTAGGGGATTTCAGGAAAAAGAAAGGATGGGAAAGTCCTTCTCAGACCCAGGTTGGCGCATGCTCAGCGCTGATGGAATATATGGAGAATTTAGCAGCTAAATTCCCCAAAGTCTCTTTTGAGTATGTGCAAACCAAATCTGGATGGATTTTCATGGAGATAGCAAAAGGCACACATATCCCTGACACAAGGCTACTTCTTCTTCAACGCTTAGCCAGACAGTCGGCCGTAGCGATCGTTTGCCATTTGGTCCATTCCCGCGCAACCGCAAAGGCTTGATGGCCTGAGTGTCCAACATCGGAACAGACTTGAGGAACCCATGTAATAGGGGGTCTGCCTCTGGGCTGCCTCCACCCCTCCATTGGTGGGATTTTATCCTGGATGTTGCAAGCCACCTGGAGAACGGCGTTCACTGGAATGTCTTGTGGCATCCTTGCGACATGTCTGAAAAGCATAAGGCGCCGCCTGCGGACAATGGCTCCAGTAGTCTGTAGACCCAAGCGACCATAAACATCTGCATTATAGATGAAGTCATTCCACTTTATGCCCAATATACGACGTTGACATTTTGTGTGGAAAGTCTCCAGCTTTGTCCAGTCTGAGTGCCATAGTGTTCATGTTTCACAGCCGTACAACGGTATGGGAAGGATACAGCTTGAATAAATCCGGAACTTGGTGCTCATACTAAGATGATGTTGATTCCACACCCGTTGTAAATGGCCCATGGCAGATGCTGCGATGCCAATCCGATGGAGAACCTCCGTGTGAGAACTGGAGGAGCTGGTAAGTATAGAACCCAGATAGCAAAAGCTGGAAACTGATTCAATGGTTTTGTTGTTCAAAGAGATTGAAGTCGCAGGTGGACCTGGTCTTAAATTTTGCAGGATTGTCTTTGACCATGAAACATGGAGACCAATCTTAGCTGACTCCTATGCTGGAGTGCCTCACGAAACCTGTCGGGGCTCTGTACTAAGAGAACAACGTCATCGGCGTAGTGAAGGTCTGTGAGCAAGAAATCACCGATCTCAATGCCTATGGAAATGACGGAATGCTGCATTATGAAATCCATTGCCCAACAAAAGAGTGCAGGGGCCAGAACACAACCCTGCCTAACACCAGATACTGATTTAAAAGGTGCTGACATCCGGTTCCCCGGATGTCCACAGGCAGTGGTTCCATTATTCAGATCTCTAATCAAGTCCAGCAGAGTCGTAGGGACACCTACACTTTAAGGCCTTTCATAATGTGATACCCCGGTCTACTGAATCAAATGCAGCCTTAAGATCAACATACGCTATGTGCAGGGGCTTCCTGAATTCACGATGTATTTCCGACAACAAGCGAAGGGCCAAAATGGCATTTAATGTAGACCTGTTCCTCGTAAAGCCTGACTGTTGGGGACAACACTTCCAATGTAGCAAAGGCTCCAGGCGTGCCTGCAAAATATGCACAAACACCTTCCCTGGAACGGAACGGAGAGCAAGGTGATCTTACATTCACTGCGCGATCCCTTGCCCTTATAGAGTGAGATCACAATACCGTCCTTCCAGGCAGTTGACAGGGTTCCAGTTCTCCACACCAGACGAAAGATGGCCATTCGTGATTCTGCTACAGGATCAATAGTGCATTTTAGCAGCTCTGAGGGGATGCCATCGGCGCCGGCTGCACGTCCGTTTTTCAGAGTAGAGATGGCACACTTCACTTCATCCAATGTTGATGCATCAGTACAAATGTCTGGGTCTGGACCTGCAGTGACTGCCAGATCATCCAGCTCTGAACAAGCAGCAGCTGGAGGATGGTTCAGGACACGGTGATAATGTTCCACCCAGCATGAGAGAATCATAGAATATCAGGGTTGGAAGGGACCTCAGGAGGTCATCTAGTCCAACCCCCTGCTCAAAGCAGGACCAATCCCACACTAAATCCCCAAATGGCCCCCTCAAGGATTGAACTCACAACCCTGGGTTTAGCAGGCCAATGCTCAAACCACTGAGCTATCCCTCCCCCCTGTCATCATCCGATTTACATGGATGGCCTTGGCTGTCGTTCAGGATGCTATTTGTTGTGATTCCCTCTTGACCGCTGATGTTGTGAATGGCGCGGAATGCTGGCTTCAAGTTGCCCCTGGCTAAGCCAAATTCAACATCAACTGCCACTTGGTTATAATATGCTAAGCGATCACGGAGTGCCGGGGGTGTTAAATTTTTGCTTCTGCTGATTATGAGTGTGCTTATCACCACGCTGGCGGGCTGAAGCCTTCAATTTAATTATCTGGAAGGCCTCCTCCGATAGCCATGGTCGATGTGCTGGATGCCTATAGCATGCCTAATCATCTGCTCAGCAGATTGGTTGAGGGTAGAAGTGAACAGGGACCAGGCAACCTCCATGTTGTCTGGAGATGAGCTAGAGCCGAGAATCTGTTGCTGACATCAATACAAAACCTGTTGGATAAACTGGCGCACACAGTGTGTTGATGTCAAACTTCTTCATCATCACAGAGGGCTTACCTGCTCATTGGAGCATCAGCCACTAGATGGTGATCTGTGTTCACCACGCATTCTGCACCACAATGTACTCTATAGGAGGCAAAGAGATACCTATCGTGTGTATACCTATCTCATGGAGCTGGAAGAGACCCCAAAAGGTCATCGAATCCAGCTTTCTGCCTTCACTAGCAGGACCAAGTACTGATTTTGCCCCAGATTCCTAAGTGGCCCCCTCAAGGATTGAACTCACAACGCTGGGTTTAGCAGGCCAATGCTCAAACCACTGAGCTATCCCGTGGTCTAACTCCGGAGTGATGCCATCATGAGAGATCCATGACATCTGGTGTATGCGTCGCCGCTTGAACCATGACCCAAGAATGGAAAGATTCTAGGAGGCACAGAATGTAAGCAAGAAGCGAGAGTTATCATTGGGTGTGCCTAAACCATAATGACCCATGACCTGTTCAAACCCAGTTCGCAGGAAGCCAGTAACTGCATTTAGGTTGCCCAGGATCATGAGATTATCACAAGGCTACAAATGTCAAGTCCCTGCTCTAAAGTAGTGATGCTCTGGTGCCTCTATGAGTCCCCAGAATTTTTAACAGGTGAAACCACATATTTTTCTCTAGCCTCGTTCTTGTAAAGAGTTGAACTATTTTGGCTGAGATTTTCCAAAACAGTATCTATTTAAGGCAGACCCTCAGCATGGGAAATTTCAGCCCAAACTGTTAAGGTCTGACAAAGTTAGAATATAAGCAACCAAAATCATGGTCTTAAAATGGGAAAGGTCAGACAACGTTAATGGTTGGAGGCTACCAACCTCACCCATTATATATCAAGAACCACCATACCCACCCTTGGTGTAACACTGTTGCAATCAAAGCAGGTGCTCCAGGGATTAACTTGGTTCAACATTGCTCTTCTGTAGGCTTCTCCTCTGCTTGAGAACCATGTTGGAACCTGTGTGGTTAGAGAATTGGTTGGGTGCTGTTACAGAACCATCTGAAACGTAGAGGAACTACTACAGATAGGCTTGGGAGGATTTTTGTCAGTAAACATCTGCAAATACTGATTTCACTGCATACCCCCAAACCGATGAAATATTTCCAGCGATGATACTCAATATTTACGAGAGGCAAAGTAAGAAAAACGCTGCTTGAGAACTACTTATAGTTCGATTTAAGGATATTAACGGTGTATATTTTGACGTGATGGCAATTTGGGTTTTTACGGTTATAAAGCTTTAACTTTTTGAATCTCAGCTTCTATTGTCATTAAATAATTATTGTCTGACGCCCTCCTCCCCATTATCCGACACCCCCACAATTTCCCACAACTGTGAAAATTCAAATGGCTAAAAATCTAAACATTGATATTATGTACTAAAATTATTTAAAAAAAATAGAATTGAATTCTGCCAAGCCTATCTGTAGAGCATTATATTTCCCTTTTAATTTGGAGAATCACCCCATACCAGCACCCACCCATCCGTCTTAGCTCATCTAGCACTGGAAATGGGCCCTTGAAAACAGCCCTGGCATATGAAAACCCCTCTCCATTTTCCTTGGCTCTGGGAACAGACTTACTTCACCCACTGTAAGGGAGGCGTGGGGAGGGTATAGGTGTGAAGTAGGATGGGGAATAGGGCAGGTGGGGAGAGGGTGGAGTTTTGTTGGTTATAGGGAGGGAAATGGAAGGCCTGTGTGGACTGATGGGGGAGTGTGGGTAATTGTGAACAGGCTGCTCTGTGTTTGAGTGCTGAGGTGAAGCACATGTGAGCGCTTACAGACTGGATAGTCCAGTGATTAGGGGGTACTAGCCTACATCTTGGAAAGATATGGGCTCGCATCCCTACTCTGCTACAAATTTCTGTGTAACCTGGATCCAGTTACTTAGCCTATCTATGTCTCAGATAATGGCATGTCCCTTCCTCCCATGGGCGTTGTGAAGATAAATATATTTAAGATTGTAAGGCACTTGGATGCCATATTAGTTGGAGCCAAGTCCTTACGATTTGAGCAGTGTGAAATTTATTGGACAAATAGTTTATTTGACAATAAATGCACTTTTGGGGCAACGGAAACTATTTGTGAATTCAGGTCAAATTCGATGAATAGTTTCAGCTGGATAAAAAATGAAGATTTTTTTTTCCGAAAGGTCAATACATTTAATTGCAATGCTTTGAAATGAAATACTTCAACGTTTCATTTTGAAATTTAGCTAGATATTTTTTAAAGGTTTTAAAAAGATGTGAATATAAAAAGAAAATAACAAAAATGTTTCAGGTCAAACAAAATGTTGTATTTGACCTGCAACTTTTTTTTTTTTTTTTGAGGAAAAAAAAGAGAAAACTATCCATTTGGGGTTGATCCAAAACGAATATACATCATTTTCCATCCAGCCACTGAACTGAAAAAAATCAGTTGTTTGCACAGCTCTGCTTGAGGTACACAGGTTTGGAGCTGATGTTTCAGATTGATCAAAAAAGTACATCAATACCTGCCCTGCCCTTTCAGTGTCAGCTCCACTGAGATGCCAGCAGACCCTCTGTCCCAGGTATAGCAGGACCATCACACCACCTGCCCCCAGCAAACTGACCATGTTTATTGGGTTTCAATGTAAATGTTTCCCTATTGCTAATTCTACCCTCCTGCTATTCCATGTGCCAGATGAACCCAGCCCAGGAGAGACAGAGTAATGTAGCACAGGGCAGGCGATATCAGTTATAGGGATCCAATCCCAGCACCACTCACTGTGACGTTCGCTTTGCCTGAGCTCTCAGGCTCTTATCCAAGAGCCAGAAGGCGGCTGTGTTCTGGCTTTGCAATAGTTACTTTAGTGCTTTATATTCCGTTGGCTTCAGCCTCGCTCCCCCCCCCCCTTTTTTTTTTTTTTTAAATTAATCTCAGTTAATTTTGGATGCTGCGGAATCTGGAACACATCTCTCATGCTTCCATTCTATTAAAAAAATATTTACAGCTCCATAAAGCAAAGCCAGCTGTCAGAGTAATGTCCTGCTGGCTCCAGTATGTTCGGGGCAGAGGGGAGGGGGAGGAAAGTGGGTGAGGCTTTGGGGAGGCGCTTGCTCATATGATCATGGCAAAGATTTTGAGTTGAACAGGGAGGTTTTAGACCGGCAAGTTCACTGCAGTCCGGGGGATGGTGTTCATGGAAGCAGTGTGGTCTAGTGGATAGAGCAGGGGATGGGGCGTCAGGACTCCTGGGTTCTATTCCCAGTGCTGCCCCTGATTTGCTGGGCTTCTGTTTCCCCAGCTGTAAAATAGGGATGATAATGCCTGGCTTGTGGGATGATTGTAAATGTCCCATTATCTGATGAAAGGCTGTTCAGTGCTGTGAACGGAAAGTGTCAGGCAACGTTAACATGGGTTGTTGCCACTCCTCTTATAGCAAAATAATCCTTGACTACTGCTCCAGCTGTCCTGCCCCCCAACTTTCTTCTGTTCTGTCCAGCTCTGTGCTAAACAGCCCACTCCCCACCTAGGTCCCTCTGCTCACTATTGCAGCTAGTGCCTGTTCCTGAAGATTGCCCCATAGAGCAAGTTGCTCCTAACATCACAGTCCTCCTCAGCAGTGGATCATAGTTGCCTTCAATCCTCATCCTCTTCCAGGGAAGTGGAATAACAGAGTTACTATTTGCCATAGGATTCCCTCTCTCCTATTTGCAGACCCTCATGGATTATTTCCACCATGGGGGAGGCAACGGGCTTCTTAGACAAGGTTCTATGCCAGGATAGTGTCCCAGTGATGATATGATGTCACATTCACATATTCCCTTTGGTTGTGAATGGGTTTCTAGAGCACTTTACATATCCAGGCATCACTACACCCATCGCAGTAATGCAGCCACCTCGGGGGTGGAAAGTAGCCACTGTTTAATAGGGCACAGCAACAGTATGTAAGCTTACAGCAGGAAGCGAAGAAGAATCGTGCATCCAATGAATACTGCAGAGAGAACTTAAGAGGGTAGAACAGAACTGTCCAGATAATTGGGGTTTGGCCAGTACATGGGCTGAACATCCTTATTTTTGCAAGGAGCACCATATGGCATTTAATGATTGCAAACCTGCCACCCCTTTGGTTTTACATCTCATGTGAAATATGGTACCATCAGCAGCACAGCACCCCCAATCATCATGCTGTGGTGTTTGATCCAACAGCCGTGATTCATGGGGGGCAAGAGCCATTCACCAGCCGCCCTTTGGATTTTTGTTGGCGGTCTGCCATGCAAGCACGGACCCACTGACCCTGCGTAGCTTGAAATCTGGCATGATTACAGTCCCAAAGCTGTGTACAATGGCAAGCATTTCACACTGGTGGGTGCGCCTTACAAGTCCACCTCTGTGCCGATGCACAGAAGATACAAGTTGTTACGGCCCCCAGCTGCAGAGCCTTGGATCTGTCGCTGGCCCCTGTTTGTCAGCCATGGTGGGTGTCACACAAGCATTCATTGGGTCTCTCACTGTTCCCAGTGCTTCACTGCCCTTAAGATGGTGTGTCCTTTTGCATCTGAAGAAGTGGCAAATGTTAATGGAGTGTGTTCCTCTTCGGGGGAGCTACTGGATGATTTCCTTACAATCCCCACCTGTGCTGGACATGTTCTTCATAGAATGGAGGGCTTCCCTTGTATCCACGTCAGCAAGGAATTTCTATAAGAGGGAAAGGTCAGACATTCCTTCCCTAACGTGCGTGTTCACCGGAGCTGGTTGGGAAATTTCAACAAGAAATGGAAAATAGTGGGAATGGGATTTTCAAAAGAGCCAAAGTGGCTTAGGTGCCCCCAGTGATATTTACTTTCAGTGGGACTTGTGCTCCTAAGTCATTTAGGTTCTTCTGAAAACACCACCCAACACCCTTTGTGCAGAAAATGTTTGCAAATTGTTTCCTCTGGTCTTTGCAGCCAATAACCCTTGGCTTCTTGGCAGATTGGCTCCCTTTCTTCTTAAGAGAGGAAGGATGGGTGAGTGGTGAGGCACCAGATTGAGCTCAATTCCCTGCTCTACTGCAGGCATCCTGTGTAACCGTGGGCCAGATTTTAAAAGGTATTTAAGCATCTAAAGATGGAGATAGACACCGAGTGGGGTTCAGTGACTTTCTTGGTGGGAACATGTCATTAGAATGGAAGACCAATGAATTCTGAAGCATGTTTACCAAGGAATGCCGCTACGTGGCCAGTGGTCTCATGGGCACCCAAAGGTTTGGCAAGCACCAAATTGCCAATAATGGACACAAAATTAATATCCAGCCCAGTGTTAGAGTCCCAGAAAACGGTGCCAGCACGCACAGTCCATCGGCCAGGATGCACGGAATGACTCATGGAGCGGTTACCTTACAATGATCAGAAGTATCCGAATGCTCCTAAAAAAGTGCCAGAACGGTGTTCTGGAGCATTCCAGCATGACTCGAGCACTGATCCAGCCGGACCACCTTCAGGATCTAGCCAGAGATCGAGCCAGGTGGCACTCAATCTGCCAGGAAGCCACCTCCCGTGGGGATTTGCAATGATGAAGATGATGATAGGTGCCTAACTCCATTTGAAAATCCCACTAGGTACTGATCAGCATTTTTTGGAGTCTTTAAAAATCTGGCTCTCAGAGTCCCCGTGCCTCAGTTTCCCACCTGTAATGGAAGATAATAGCACTGCCCTACCTCACAAGGATGTTGTGAGGATAAGTGCATTAAAGATTGTGAGTCACATAGATCCTATGGAAGTCGAAGCCAGATAAGTACCTAATAGAGCTAGGTAGCCGAAAGGGACAGCCCTGCGGGATAGCAGATCACATCCTACCTCAGTCCTTTTCTGTCACGTGCAGCGCAAAGGCCTATTTCGAAAGAGAACCAGCCAACCCCCCTCATTGCCTCGAGAGCTGCAGAAAACCACACACACACACACACACACACACACACACACACACGGCAAGCGGCAGGGTCAGGACCAGGAGCTCTGACGAAGGCAGGCTCCGCTCGCTTTCTCCCATGCAGGAGAATTACAAGCAGTATAGATTATTTTAATGGACGTGTTACTTCCAACGGTGCCACCGCCATCTGTTCTTCCCCAATTATGGATAGAAAAACCCAGCATGTTCCTCCATTCCGGCAGTAGAGAATGAAATATAAGGGCCGTAAAAGCGTGGATATTCTTTGAACAATGCAGTTGGCACCTGTGATATTTTCCTCCGCCTTCAGGCACATGTCAGGCCGGAAACGCTGCCTGGGCCTGATGCAGCTTTTCCTGCCCCAGCCAAGTTCTACTGCATCAGAGGCAGCTGTGTTGATAAAAGGAACAGGCTTGCGTGCCGCATGATTGGCCCAAGCTGTGCAGGCTAGTTGAATTATTAACGCTGACCGAGCATCTAAACGCTACAAAACTCGACAAGAACGTTTTACCTGTGAGGCGGCGATAAACAGGAGTCAAGCTTCTTTAGGGGGAGGGAATCGAAACAAGACATCAAAGTCCTGGATTCCGTCAAGGGAATCACCCCCCTGCAGCTAGAGGGAGAGCCCTTAAATCTTTTATTAGGGATTTTCAGCCACTACCAAAATTAAGATGGAAGGGATGAATGATTAAAAAACAGATCAACTAAACGAAAGCCCCTGAAATAAAGCTGCCCGGTACCGATCAGCGCGCCTGTGTGCCGCACCACGTCCCGGCGCTGCAGGTGGCCATGTCTGAGGGCAGTAGGAAGGGAGATTAGAAACACTGTCTCTGGTTCAAAATCTGCAGTGGGTATCATCTGTATCACGGTGGCGCCTAGAGGCCCTGGCTGAGATCAAGGTCCCGTTGTGTTAGGTGCTGTACATACAGATGAGAGCCAGTCGCTGCTTTGGAGAGCTCACAATCTGAAGAGATACGGAGTGGGACCAAAGGAGGATTGTTATCCCAGTTTTACAGCTAGGGAACCAAGGCATAAGAGAGATTTGCACATGGTCGAAGGGAGCAGGTGGCCCAGCTAGGAATTGAATCTAGATCTCCTGAGTCCCAGTCTAGTGCCTTAACCTCAGAACCATCCTTCCTCTTGAATGTAGGCTGCTGTCAGTTGTCTGCTAAAGTGTCTTGTCATTGGCCATTTCAGGGCCTGCTGACATCTTTAACACTACCTTGTTGGGGGATTGTGATTATACCCTGGGTAGATCCTGTCTGCATAGCCAACAATCATGTCAGAGCAGCAATACAACCTGGTAGCCTGGTGCTTATCACCTGATCTCCCGACACGCTCTCTTTGGGAGGGTGAGCGGACCCCAGAAGCGCTTGGGTAGCCTGGTTTATACGCATCGCTGGCAAAGAATGGTTTGCGCTGTGCAACAGGCAGTGTTGTTTTGGGGTTAGAGCGTCCGGACTCCTGGGTTCAAGGCCTCGTTAGTATGATTATTATTTGTTATTTGCATTGCGGCAGTGCCTAGGAGAGCCCCAGTCACGGACCAGGACCCTGTTGTACTAGGCGCCCCACACAGACCATCCCTGCTCCAAGGAGTTGACAAGCCAAGTGATCTAAGTGCCTTTTTCTACCGCTGGCTCCCTCCAGTGCCTCAGGCAAGTCACTTTGCTGCCTTGTGCCCTGGTTTCTCTGTCAAAGGGGGATGATATTTATCAGCTCTGGAAGCAGGAGATTGTTATTCGTTAAGTGGTACCTTGCAGTGTGATGGGAGAGGGCGTGATAGAAACCATTAATCTGAACGCACCGCCTGGGGAGGCCCGGAGATGCCTCGGTGTGTTTTTCAATCTCCAGCCTTGTGCACCTTCTGCCCTGTTCCTATAGAGTAGGGGTCGGCAACCTTTCAGAAGTGGGGTGCCGAGTCTTCATTTATTCACTCTGATTTAAGGTTTCGTGTGCCGGTAATACATGTTAACGTTTTTTAGAAGGTCTCTCTATAAGTCGTGGGGGGGGGGTGTGGAGGGGCAGGGCAGACGGCTGGG
>NW_020664589.1:3239039-3278372 GCF_002925995.2 Terrapene triunguis | reverse complement strand
CCTCATTCTTCTCTTCTGGAGACTAAACAATCCCAGTTCCCTCAGCCTCTCCTCATAAGTCATGTGCTCCAGACCCCTAATCATTTTTGTTGCCCTCCGCTGGACTCTTTCCAATATTTCCACATCCTTCTTGTAGTGTGGGGCCCAAAACTGGACACAGTACTCCAGATGAGGCCTCACCAATGTCGAATAAAGGGGAACGATCACATTCCTCGATCTGCTGCCAATGTCCCTACTTATACAGCCCAAAATGCCATTAGCCTTCTTAGCAACAAGAGCACACTGTACAAGTGTACAACTGGTTGAAAGATGTACTCAAAAACATAATTTATCAATGGTTTGCTGTCCGACTGGGAGGACATATTTAGCGAGGTGCTGGAGGGGGTCACTTCTGGGTCCAGAACTCATCAATATTTTTATTAATGATTTGGATGGTGGAGTGGAAAGCACACTTATAAAATTTGCAGATGACACCAAGCTGGAATGGGTTACTAGAACTTTGGAGGACTGGATTAGGATGCAAAAATGACCTTTATAAATTGGAGATTTGGTCTCAAATCAGAGAATATCAGGGTTGGAAGGGACCTCAGGAAGTCATTTAGTCCAACCTCCTGCTCAAAGCAGGACCAATCCCCAACTAAATCATCCCAGCCAGGGCTTTGTCAAGCCTGACCTTAAAAACCTCTAAGGAAGGAGATTCCACCACCTCCCTAGGTAACCCATTCCAGTGCTTCACCACCCTCCTAGTGAAAAAGTTTTTCCTAATATCCAACCTAAACCTCCCCCACTGCAACTTGAGACCATTACTCCTTGTTCTGTCATCTGGTACCACTGAGAACAGTCTAGATCCATCCTCTTTGGAACCCCCTTTCAGGTAGTTGGAAGCAGCTATCAAATCCCTCCTCATTCTTCTCTTCTGCAGACTAAATAAGCCCAGTTCCCTCAGCCTCTCCTCATAAGTCATGTGCTCCAGCCCCCTAATCAGTTTTGTTGCCCTCCGCTGGACTCTGTCCAATTTTTCCACATCCTTCTTGTAGTGTGGTGCCCAAAACTGGACACAGTACTCCAGATGAGGCCTCACCTATGCCGAATAGAGGGGAATGATCACGTCCCTCGATCTGCTGGCAATGCCCCTACTTATACAGTCCAAAATGCCGTTAGCCTTCTTGGTAACAAGGGCACAGTGTCGACTCATATCCAGCTTCTCGTCCACTGTAACCCCTAGGTTCTTTTCTGCAGAACTGCTGCCTAGCCACTCGGTCCCTAGTCTGTAGCAGTGCATGGGATTCTTCTGTCCTAAGTGCAGGACTCTGCACTTGTCCTTGTTGAACCTCATCAGATTTCTTTTGGCCCAATCCTCTAATTTGTTTAGGTCCCTTTGTATCCTATCCCTACCCTCCAGCATATCTAGCACTCTTCCCAGTTTAGTGTCATCGGCAAACTTGCTGAGAGTGCAGTCCACGCCATCCTCCAGATCATTAATGAAGACATTGAACAAAACCGGCCCCAGGACTGACCCTTGGGGCACTCTGCTTGATACCGGCTGCCAACTAGACATGGAGCCATTGATCACTACCCGTTGAGCCCGATGATCTAGCCAGCTTTCTATCCACCTTATAGTCCATTCATCCAGCCCATACTTCTTTAACTTGCTGGCAAGAATACTGTGGGAGACCGTATCAAATGCTTTGCTAAAGTCAAGGAATAACACGTCCACTGCTTTCCCCTCATCCACAGAGCCAGTTATCTCGTCATAGAAGGCAATTAGGTTAGTCAGGCATGACTTGCCCTTGGTGAATCCATGCTGACTGTTCCTGATCACTTTCCTCTCCTCTAAGTGCTTCAGAATTGATTCCTTGAGGACCTGCTCCATTATTTTTCCAGGGACTAAGGTGAGGCTGACTGGCCTGTAGTTTCCCAGATTCTCCTTCTTACCTTTTTTAAAGATGGGCACTACATTAGCTTTTTCCCAGTCATCCGGTACCTCCCCCCATTGCCATGAGTTTTCAAAGATAATGGCCAATGGCTCTGCAATCACATCCGCCAACTCCTTTAGCACCCTCGGATGCAGCGCATCCGGCCCCATGGACTTGTGCTCATCCAGCTTTTCTAAATAGTCCCGAACCACTTCTTTCTCCACAGAGGGCTGGTCACCTCCTCCCCATGCTGTGCTGCCCAGTGCAGTAGTCTGGGAGCTGACCTTGTTCGTGAAGACAGAGGCAAAAAAAGCATTGAGTACATTAGCTTTTTCCACATCCTCTGTCACTAGGTTGCCTCCCTCATTCAGTAAGGGGCCCACATTTTTCTTGACTTTCTTGTTGCTAACATACCTGAAGAAACCCTTCTTGTTACTCTTAACATCTCTTGCTAGCTGCAACTCCAAGTGTGATTTGGCCTTCCTGAGTTCACTCCTGCATGCCTGAGCAATATTTTTATATTCCTCCCTGGTCATTTGTCCAATCTTCCACTTCTTGTAAGCTTCTTTTTTCAACAATATGGAATTCAGTAAAGACAGTGCAAAACACTACACTTAGATGAAAAATCAAACACACCATTACAAATTGGGGAATAAGTGGGTAGGTAGTAGAACTTCAAAAAGGGAATGGGCAGGGGTTTATAGAGGATCACACATTGAACCAACAAGGTGATGCAGTTGTGAAAAAAGGCTAATATCATTCTGGAGTGCATTACCAAGAGTGTCATATGTAAGACAGAGGAGATAATTGTTCGGGTACGTCTACACTTACTCCCTGGTTCGGCGGCAGGCAATCGATTTTCTGGGATCGATTTATCGCGTCTTGTCTAAATCGATCCCGGATCGATCCCGGAAGTGCTCGCCGTCGACGCCGGTACTCCAGCTCGGCGAGAGGAGTACGCGGCATCGACGGGGGAGCCTGCCTGCCGCGTCTGAACCCGCGGTACGTTCGGACTAAGGTACTTCGAATTCAGCTACATTATTAACGTAGCTGAATTTGCGTACCTTAGTTCGAAGTGGGGGGTTAGTGTGGACCAGGCCTTCCACTCTACTCAGCACTAATGACGCCTCAGCAGGAGCAGTGTGTCCAGTTTGGGGCACCACACTTTAGGAAAGGTGTGGACAAATTGGAGAGATTCCAGAGGAGAGCAAGAAAAATGATTCAAAGGTTTTAAAAACCTGACCTATGAGGAAAGGTTAAAAAACTGGGCATTGCTTTGTCTTGAGAAAAGAAGACTGAAGGAGGGATCAGGCAACCGCCTTCAAATATGTTAAGGACTTTTGTGAAGAGAACAGTGATCAATTGTTCTCCAGCTCCACTGAACATAGGACAAGAAGTGATTGGCTTAATCTGCAGCGAGGGAGATTTAGGTTAGACATTAGGGGAAAACTTTCTAACTGTAAGACTAGTTTGCTCAGGAATAGGCATCCAGGGGAGGTTGTGGAATCCCCTTTAGTGGATTTTTATTTTTTTTAAGAACAGGTTGGACAAACACGTCTCAGGAATGCTCTAAGTTTACTTGGGGCTGCCTCAGCGCAGGGAGCTGGACGTGATGACCTCTCAATGTCCCTTCCAGCCGTAGCTTTCTATGATTTTAGGATTCCAGTGTAATAGTATAATGCATGTCTGGGAAAGGCAGAGAAAGTTTCCCTTTAATACGATTTTACCCTCCAAGCTCTGCTGATCCCCCTTGGCTCGCTAAGAGGTTTCTCAGAGTTTGCAGCTCAAGCCTCACATGTCTGTGGTACTCGGTTTCATGAGAGCTGCTGGCCATATCGAGAAGAACTGTCCTTTTGCACAGGCGATACAGCTTTCATTTGTTCCTCTGTATTCATTGCAAAGTGCTTTTAGTTTTATTCCTCAAGAACGCTTCTTTTCTCCTTTGTATTCCCTCCATATCTTAGTAAAATGGTTAAGTGTTTTCCACTGCTGCAAATGCCCTTTTAGCATTGGGCAGGTTCCTGCTGCTGCCTACTTAATGCTGACAATGGATGTCATATTTATTTCTCTAGTACCTTTCAAAGGATTCCCATTGTATTCTGCACAGTCCTCTCCCGTCCCCTTGGCTCTGACAGACTCAGAGCCTGCATTAGCAGTGAGGCCATAGCTCCTTGAATTGGAATAGGTATTAAAAGAGGGGAGGCTGGGGGGGAAATGATGGTGGGAGAAAGAAAGAGACCCTGAAATGGCAGGGCAGGATTTTCTTTTCTCCTCTGATCAGGCGCCTGCCGCTAAATGTGAAGCTGGAGAGCAGATTCCAAGGCACAGCTCTGTCTGATCTGTTTTGACAGATCTAATCAGGCAGGAATAGTGATGCCCAAGTCCCACACACCAGTGTCTCCCCTTGTGGATTGCGGTTCAAACTGAATATCCTTCACAATTACATTGTCAACTGAAACAAACCTGATGACTGCACAGCTGTGGACACAAGAGGCGGGGGGACATCCCTCCCAATGCACACCTGCCTTCAGCAGGCATTATTAACCCCTGAGTGCTCAGGCCAGCTGAGAAATCTTTTGTAGCCATTGCTGGGGTGCAGCTCTTCTGGGTGCAATCTGCATGGTGCATGGGTCCAAAAACTGACCCGAGGGAGGGGTCTGCCAGAAGGGGAGGGGTCTGTCTTGGCCCTTACTAGATGCATACATTATTTTATACTGATTTTTTTTTTCTAATCATAGAATCCTAGAAATGCAGGACTAGAAGGGACCTCGATAGGTCATAGAATCATAGAATATCAGGGTTGAAAGGGACCTCAGGAGGTCATCTAGTCCCACCCCCTGCTCAAAGCAGGACCAACACCAACTAAATCATCCCATCCAAGGCTTTGTCAAGCGGGGCCTTAAAAACCTCATCTAGGAGGTCATCTAGTCCAGTTCTCTGCTCTGAGACAGGACTAAGTATTATCTAGACCATCCCTGATAGGTGTTCGTCTAATTTGTTCTTAAAACCCTCCAACGATGGTGATTCCACAATCTCCTTAAGCAATTTGTACCAGTGCTTAACTACCCTGACAGTTAGGACATTTTTCCTAAAGTCCAACCTAAGCCTCCCTTGCTGCAATTTAAGCCCATTGCTTCTTGTCCTAGCCTCAGTGGCTAAGGAGAAAAATTGATCAACCTCCTCTTTGCAACAACATTTACGGACTTGAAGACTGGTATCCTGTCCTCCCCCCCATTCTCTCTCCCCCCCTCCCCCCTTCTCTTCTCCAAACTAAACAAACTTTTTAAGTCTTTCCGCATAGGTCATGTTTTCTGGACTTTTAATCATTTTTGTTGCTCTCCTCTGGATTTTTTCAAATTTGTTCACATCTTTCCTGAAATGTGGTGCCCAGAACTTGACACAATACTCCAGCTGAGGCCTTCCAGTGCTGAGTAGACTGGAAGAATTACTTCTCGTGTCTTGCTTACAAAACTCCTGCTAATACATCCCAGAATGATCTTTGATTTTTTGCAACTGTATTACATTGTTGACTCTCATTTAGTTTGTGATCCACTATAACCCCCACATCCTTTTCTGCAGTACTCCTTCCTAGGCAGTCATTTCCCATTTTTTATTTGTGCAATTGATTATTCCTTCCTAAGTGGAGTACTTTGCATTTGTGCTGATTGAATTGCATCCTATTTAATTAAGACCATTTTTCCAGTTTGTCAAGGTCATTTTGAACTCTAATCCTGTCCTTCAGAGCACTTGCAACCCCTCCCAGCGTGGTGTCCACAAATTTTATAAGTGCACTCTCTGTGTCATTATCCAAATCATTCATGAAGATATTGAATAGAACCGGACCCAGGCCAGATCCTCGATTGTGAGTCATTGTTAGTTACTTGCTGATTACTGTTTTCCAACGAGTTGTGCACCCACTTTATAGTACGGTTGGCTTGGCTATATTTCTCTCATGTAGCAAGAGAGCTGTACATCACACTTTATAAACTATTAGGAAGACAATTGTGTTTTTCTCTATCAGATAAGGACTGGCTACAGAGCTTGCTTCTACACACCAGATGTGTTCCTCATAAGATCGTGTAATGCTCTGCCAGGTATGGCTGTGGTTGGCTTACACAAGGTATTTTAGACACACCACCTCCTAATGGCTGACCAGTATAATACAGGTTACCATTCTGTTACATTTCCTTATTAAGTTCTTCATTCCTACCATTACAGTATCACACTGCCTTTGAAGTTCAGTAAGTAACAGTCTGTTTAGGGTCTCTGAATCGTACTGGTTTTCTAATTACACGACCCAAACGCATAATAACTTGGTCATCTGGCTGTCCATTATTTGCAATGACTGGCTGTGGTTGGTTTGAAATCCTTCAGTCTTCACTTCGTGTTTTGCATCTGGTGTGACGGGTTGGATCACAGAACCCCCCCGGGAGCTGCCCCCTGATGTGCCAAGGCTACCTCTATTCCTGTCTTCTCTGCCAGCTCAGGACTCCAGCTCCCTGTCTTGCTGAGCCAGACACTCTCGTCTGCTCCAACACAGACCCAGGGTCTGAATTACTTGCCCCAAAGCTGCAGGTTCATCTGAAAACAGTTCACAGAAGTGTGCTTGTCTTTAGCACTCAGATGCCCAACTCCCAGTGGGGTCTAAACCCAAATAAATTCGTTTTACCCTGTATAAAGCTTATGTAGGGTAAACTCCTAAATTGTTCCCCCTCTATAACACTGATAGAGACATAGGCGCAGTTGTTTGCTCTCCCAGGTATTAATACATACTCTGAGTTAATTAATAAGTAAGAAGTGATTTTATTAAATACAGAAAGTAGGATTTAAGTGGTTCCAAGCAGTAACAGACAGAACAAAGTAAGTCACCAAGCGAAATAAAATAAAATGTGCACATCTATGTCTAATCAAACTGAATACAGATAATCTCACCCTCAGAGATGCTTCAGTAAGTTTCTTTTCTCAGACTGGACACCTTCCAGGCCTGGGCACAATTCTTTCCCCTGGTAGAGCTCTTGTTCCAGCTTAGGTGGTAGCTAGGGGATTCTTCATGATGGCTCTCGTCTCTCCCTTTGTTCTGTTCCACCCCTTTATATATCTTTTGCATAAGGCGGGAACCCTTTGTCCCTCTGGGTTTCCACCCCCTCCCCCCCTCACTGGAAAAGCACCAGGTTAAAGATTTCAGAGTAGCAGCTGTGTTTGTGTCTGTATCCGCAAAAAGAACAGGACAAATTTGTTAGTCTCTAAGGTGCCACAAGTACTCCTGCTCTTTTTTCAGGTTAAAGATGATTCCAGTTCAAGTGACATGATCACACGTCACTGCAAGACTTCATTACCCACTTGCCAGCACACACATATACAGGAAGACTTACAGGTAAAACACAGCCATCTGCAGACAATGGTCCTAGTTAATGGGAGTCCTCAAGATTCCAAACCACCATTAATGGCCCACACTTTACATAATTACAATAGGCCCTCAGAGTTATATTTCATGTTTCTAATTTTAGATACAAGAGTGGTACATTCATACAAATAGGGTGATCACACTCAGTAGATTATAAGCTTTGTAATGATACCTTACAAGAGACGTTTTGCATGAAGCATATCCCAGTTACATTATATTCACTTATCGTATTTTTATAAAATTATATAGACTGCAACGTCACATCTGGCATCTGTAGAGTTTGCTCTGTTGATGGCTGTTTCTGAGGAACAAACTGTAGATGTTGATGGTTTGTGTTGAGCTCCCCACTGTCGGACTCAATCACGTATGATCTGGGCACTGAATTCTTTTTCTTTATCACAGATGGAGTTGTACATCCTTTTTCTCCATCCAGTTTGATATGAACACAGTCATCAGGTGCTAGACCCAGCAGTTCTCTATGACATCTGTTGTAAAAGTGTTCATAATCTGTTTTAGCCATTTTATCTGATTTGGCTACTGTCTTCATGTCTGGTCAGTTTGGGAACAGGTTCTTCTCCAGAATTGGAACAGTAGTTCCGCGTTGTCTTCGCATCAGGAGTTGTGCTGGACTATATCCAGTAGCTGCTACTGGTGTTGATCTGTAACTCAGAAGACCAAGGAATGGGTCTTTTTGCTGTAGGATTTTCTGTACAGCTCTCTCAGCCTTTCCATTTGCTTTTGGGTAATGCGGGCTGCTAGTAACATGATAAAGATCATATTTTGTTTGGAATGACTTAAATTCTGCTGCAGTGAATTGTGGTCTATTGTCAAGTCACTAGTTGTTCTGGAATACCAAAGAGAACAAAAGTTCACTTCAGTTTCTCAATAACTCTGTGACGTGTTATGTCTTTCAAGTACATTATTTCTATATACCTGGAAAAATAGTCCATAACGAGCAAGTAACGATGTCCTCTGAATCTACATAAATCTGCAGCTACACTCTTCCAAGGTCTCCCTGGTAGAAGTGTTTGTACACTGCATTGTCTCTTAAGTTCATTTGTACTGGATCTTCTTTCAAAACGCCGATATCCTCAAATCCTCCATCGAGTTCTTCCACCTTCCTTACTCGGCCAATCATGTCTGCCACGTTATGATTTATAAGGTTGCTGATCTTTGAGCCTTTGATTACATGCGCTCTGAATGCATAGCGTTTGTCTTTATCAGTTGTTTCGGTGATGAACCTGGCGCATGCAGTTCAGAATACTTCCAGGGCTAGTCAGAGCTGTGTCAGGTGACTTCAGCTCTGGGAGGAGTTGAAGGTAATTGTAAGTCCCTTCTGTGACATCAGCTCCGGAGTCAATTTTAAAGTCAATAGTCTTGCCATTAATAGCCAGTTTCACTCTCTCCATAGGCTCTGTCATCACAAACGATAGATCAAAAAACAATGGCTCTTGATTGTCTGTAATATGAATCCAACTCCCTGACTGCTTTGGTGTGACAAACAGTTGCAAAATATCCATAGTTCATGCATGTATTACACCAAGCGCCTCTGGCTGGAAGTGCATCCTCTCTTGAGATACGACTTTTTTTCCACACCTTGTGCATGTAGGCTGGAATTTGTCCCTCTTAGCCTGGGAATTCTCTCTCCTTGCCTCAGGGGTTTTATGATAATGACTTCTAACACTCAAGTGTCTGTTTATAGCTTCTAAGCTAGTTTCAGGTTTTTTCAAGGTGTTCCTGCCTTTTGTTCTGTTGTTAATTCTGACTGCTTTGCTATCTGTACGGCTTAAATCTCTGTTCATTTGTAGCTGCTGTGACAGGTTTTTATCTGTTAACCCAATAACCAGTCTCTCTCTGATATTTTCATGTTTCGCATTCCCAAAATCACAGTTTTCAGCCAATGTATGCAGAGCTCTTATAAAACATTCAACATTTCCCCCTGGTTCTTGAATTCTCTAGTGAAAACGTGCTCTTTCATAAACCACATTTCTCTGAGGTATGAAGTATGTATCAGACATAGCCAGAACCCTTTCATAGTCATCTTTGTGATTGACTGCAGTAAAGTCAAAGGATTTAAAGCTACGCTCTGCTTGCTTCCCCATAGCATAAATTAAAGTAGATACCTGTAGATTTCCAGTGGAGTTTGTTTGCAATTTGCAATCTGCTTCCAATCTGTCCATTGTGAAAGTTTGTCAGAGCTGAAGTTCTCTGGGGCATTGAAAAGTGACAGGTTGATGAGCTCTTGCAATCTTTGTTGCATTTTTTTGTTCTATCTGCAACCTTTGTTGCTGTTTTCCTTCTGATTCTGGTGTTAGTTTACTCACGACACCATGTCATTTAGGTAAGGCTGAGGTTAAATAAAGTATTTTACATGCAGTGCCACCTAGTGACTGGACAGTGTAATACTGTTTAGCATTCCATTGCAGCAATGGTCCGTCTTGGAAAGCTTGGTAATTCCCATGGGAGTTAGGCACCTAGGTAACTTTGGAGGTCTGGGCCTCTGAGTGTCTAATGTTTTGTAGTTTACACATCCAGGTGCCTGTGCCCAGTGTAACAAACGTGCAATTGGCACTAGAAGGTAGCCGTTATGCTAACACAAATTCTTGTACATTCATCTCTAAATTTGGTCTCTTCGGCTGTACCGGCTTAATATTAGTGTTTGTCCTGGTTAAAAACAAAAACACAACCCCCCCCCCCCCCCCAAACAAATCCACACAAAACAGGCCCCACACAAAGTAAGTTCCTCATCTGGGCTGGAACTCTCCTAGCCCCAAAAACTGAGTGAAAATGGGGAGCTGAACCTTGGGTTATGATACAGCCCAGGCACTTGCCGACGGCTGCTCTCTGCCTTTAACCATCTTCCTTCCCACCCAGCCCCCAAGTAAATCATGATCACTTTACCAAGTTCAGTTCTCCACTTAATTTGTCTTGTTTATTTACTCAAGCAGAACGTCAATGTTTTCTTCATCTGCCATCAGGCTTGGTGGCAACCAGTTTGGTTGTAGGAACAAAAACGGATGCACCGGAACTCAGATCCAGATTCTTTTTTCTTCTTCTTTTCCCTGCTGGTTACCTTTCTAGAATACACCTGGCCCCAGGTGCGACTAGGTAGCATTTCCTGCACAGTATGGCTTCAGGCAAGGCTAAAAATGCATAGCAGTTGCCTCTGGAATTGAACAGCTGGGAACAAGCTTGAGAGCCAGCTCATTACGGTGAAGGAATTCCTAGAGTTGATGCTGTCCCTGTGCTGGCTGTGGCTGCGGTTTGTTTGTGGAACACTCCAGTATGGGGCTTAATCTGCACTAGAAGCTACCATTCTTCCGGGGGGGTCTGGAATTGATACTTCAAAGATGTTGTCTAGGTCAGTGGCTCTCAACCTTTCCAGACTGCTGTCCCCCTTTCAAGAGACTGATTTGTCTTGCGGACCCCCAGGGCCGGCTCTACCTTTGTTGCCGCCCCAAGCGGCGAAGCAAAGGGGGGAGGGGAAGCGGCCGCAGCAGTGCCCCCGAAAAAGAGAAAAATTAAAAGCTGCCACTGAACTGCCGCTGAAGGAAAAAAATAAAAAAAAATCGGAGTGCCGCCCCAAGAACGGACGGAGTGCCGCCCCTTCAGATTTGCCGCCCCAGGCACCTGCCTCCTTAGCTGGTGCCTAGAGTCGGCCCTCGTACCCCCAAGTTTCACCTCACTTAAAAACTACTTGCTCACAAAAGCAGACATAAAAATACAAAAGTGTCACAGCCGCACTGTTCCTGAAAAATGGCTGACTTTCTCATTTTTGCTGTATAATTATAAAATAATTGGAATATAAATATTGTACTTACATTTCAGTGTATGATATAGAGAGCAGTATAAAACAAGTCATTGTCTGCATGACATTTTAGTTTGTACTGACTTTGTCAGGGCTGTTTAGGTAGCCTGTTTTAAAAGTAGGCAAATATCTAGATGAGTTGATGGACCCCCTGGAAGACCTCTGTGTACCCCCAGGGGTACACGTACGCCGGGTTGAGAACCACTGGTCTAGATTGCACTGAGGGCTTTCCACCCACCGGGGAAGGCACAGCGCCTGCCCCAAAGATCTGATAATTTCAGTTCCTGTCCTGCCCTGAATGCCACGTCCTGCAAGCAGCCCCACAGCAATCAGTAGGGCCCAGCACGGGCACAGAGGTCTGCCCATGCAGTCCAAATGGTCAAAGGGATCATAGCCCACATCTTTATAATTGCTTGCCCTGGGGTTTTTTGTTTGTTTGTTTGTTTTTCTTCTTTCCTATATATCTAGGCTCTGTAGGTCCCATTTAATAGTGTCTGAGCACCTCACAGTCTTTTAATGAATGGGGATCTGAGGCACAACAAAACTAAGTGACTTGCGCAAGGTCACACAGGAAGTCTGTGACAAAGCTGGAAACTGAACCCACATTTTCCGAGTCCCAGGCTAGCACCTTAACCGTGGCACTATCCTTTCCTGAGGCGTCTTTTGCCCTCTACACTCTCCCCAGCTGCCCCTCCCCTAACTCCCTAAGCCTGCCCTACAAACCCAGATTACTTGACTATTCATTCCACGTTTCCGTGCCTCCTCCTAGGTTTGCTACTGACAATCTCCTCTTACCATGACTTCCGCACCATCCTCCCTCAGCACAGCGAACCCTGCCTCTCACCCTTCCTGCCCTCACCCTACTGAGAGTATTTCCTCTCCACTGCACGTGTCCCCAACCAGTGGAGAGGCGAGGGCGTGACTGCTAAAGTCCAAGGAAGTTCTGGGTGCTCCTCACCTCTGGAAATCAGACCCCGAGGAATGGAGCTTTCAGAAGGGCTCAGCACCCAATGTCAGTGGAAGTCAAGAGCCTAAATACCTTTGTGGCTCTGGACCTGAGTCCTTTTGAAAATCTGTCCATAAGGGTATGTTTTCACTGCAGAGGTAATTTGGGCCATTGGCACCTGGAATAGCCTAGCCCGTGTGTGAGCGTTCCCCCCCTGCAAAGCCCAACCTGCATTACTGTATCCTCACTGAGCTTATCTATCCCAGGGTTCTTTGTGATCTGATGCTGTTAGATTCTTTCCCAGGCAATTGTGTGTCCTCCAGGGGGAAGGCATTGGAGGACTGTCAATGCTCAAGTGATTTAGCTTTTAGCCTGTGTCCTCACTACAAAGTGAGTATGTTGCAGGCAGCCCAAGTTAAAATGGAGCCCAGGCTCTCACCCACTATCCCAGCTGGGCTGGCTAGCCCAGAAGTTTGTATGGGGGCAGTAGTGGGGTTTGGGGTAAAACCCAAGTTAATACTGCAGTGAAGACATACCTTAAATGTGTAAAGTTGGGCCCACTTTTGAAAATGTAGCCTTCAGTAACGTCTCTGCTTCCGTTTCCCCATCTGTGGAATGGTGATATTTATCTACTTTTAAAAAGTGCTTTGAGAGCAGCTGATGGAAGTCGTTGTAGAAGAACAAAGGATTTTAATATCTATTTGCATAGAAGCCTCCCTAGTAACCAGCACTGTTGAACAGCGTTTTGTAAAACGCGGTGCATGGACTAGGTTTTGAAGTGCCCTCTAGAAAATAATATTCAGGGTTCCATCCCTGACTCCTAAACTCCTTTCTGCCTCTTGTCTACAAACAATTCCCCAATCGCCATGTGCCCCCCCTCCCCCGCCACCCCCATCCCTTTTTAAGAATGAAATTAAACTTTGGGTATGCCTAGTCTTGAACTGCTACAGCTTTAATTAATCCTTCTCCTTGAGAGGGGGTAGCTAGGTCTACACCGGGGGTTAGGTTGGCATATGTCTCTCAGAGGTGTGGATTTTTCACACCCCTGTGAGACTTAGCTAGCCGATGTAAGTTTCCAGTGCTTAGAGTATGTCTACACTACAATGGTACAGCAGCAGCGGTAATTCTGTAGTGTAGACACTTACTACGGTGATGGAAGAGGGTTTTCTCAAGAGTGAAGAATTCTTCCATTCATGTAGCAGTATCTAGTGTCATGCTGACGGGTTCATTCCTTTAAAGACAGTTCCACCTGCGGAGAGATGAAATGTCCCACACCTCTTCTGGAACTAGCCTAGTCACAATCTGAACACCCGCTTCCTCCCCTCCCCTGCGAGTAGTGGGCGGGAGGGAGAAGGTGCCCTAAAATCCAGTGGTGTAGTGCTGACTACTCTTTCCCCCCCCCCCAATAGACTGAACTTTCGGTGATTGCTAATCGCCAGATTGTTGGAGGTGCCTCGGCAGCCTCTGCTCCCAGCGAATCGATGGGAGCGCCAGGCGCTCAGCAGCTGTGAAAAATCGGGGTGTGGACGTCTGCTCCTCCTGCACTACTGGCCACTTCTTATTTATCTCGTCCAATTCTATCGGCATTTCTAAAGTGCTGATCACTGCTGCATCCAAGCACTTTATATGGATTTAAAAAACAACAGCAGCAGCATAATGAGAGCTGGCCGGGCTGGGGTGGGTGTGTGTGTGTGTGTGTGTGTGTGAGAGAGAGAGAGAGAGAGTAGCTAAGTTCCTGGGAAATGCGGAGGAAACTTTTCCCATTTGTTTTCTACCAAATATGACATCCCATCGCATTCCTTAATTGACCTCAAATACCAGTGTATCTGTAGAGCAGCCCATTGGAACAGAAAAGTTTCCCACAATGCATTTTGAGGAAGACAAGGATAATCGAGGGAGAAAAAGTGACTACTCACACCTGTACGTGGCATGAAGATGAGTGTGTCTGTACAGTAATGCCTAGCAATCATAGTACTTTTCAGCTGCAGATTGTGAAAAGCGCTTTACAGTAGTGGATGGAGTGTAATTATTCCCATTTTACACCCAGGGAAAGCAAGGCAGAGAGGGGGGAAGCACGTAAAGCAGAACCCAGATCTCCCAAGGATTTAGACTTGTGTACTCATTACTGGGGCCAACCTCGTTTTGGGGTTAACATGGTGCATGTGGCCTTTCCCCTGAAGCTCACTCCACAGTGTTCCACTTTAAGTGATTACCTTTGTCTCTTCTTGTGACTTCCTCAGGCCTTCTCCCCATGCAGACCTCAGCTGAGTGTGTCCTTGGGGGTGAGGAGGGGAAGACCATCTATCACTGTAATCAGGCTGAAGCCCGGAGCTCCGCAGTGGGTTTCTCATGTATTTTGGCCAAATCGCTAGCTGATGTGGTTACCATGGCAGCAGTGTGGACCATACCTCTGTGTGCGCAAACTACACATTAATCCACAGCAGGGCAGTATGCAAAGTGGCAGGAGAATATTTAATTCTTATTCCTCCCAACCTTCACTGAATAGTAAATTGGGGCTGGAGGGAAGGCAGACAGAAAGTCCAGAGAGCCTTCTGCAAGGGGGAATGCAGGTCATTAGCTTGTGACAAATGAATCAGCGGCTGTTTTTTTGGGGGGTGATGAATGAGCAGTGACCTTACATGTTGAGTTTGCTGGATGCTAATTATTTTGAGAGGCCAGAAAAGAAAAAGGTGATTCGATGATCAACTCCCTTCCATGTCTCACCTGTTTAATTATGGCCTTGTTCAGAATGGATACATGTGAGACGGAGTGTTGCCTGAGGATCTTATCCTATACCGGTGACGCTGATGTGAGCTTTTGCCATTGAACTACAATAGAAATAGAATCAGTCCCCTGAATAATTGGTTCTGTTCTCTTCTCTTCTGTTCGATTGTAGGCTGGGCTAGAAGCACAATCTATTATTAAGGTTGCCTGATACCTCCCATTATAAAATCCTATTTTTACTTGCTTATAACTCTGCCAAACTTTGACTGTTCTGAAACTTTCCATGCCGGGTGTCTGCCTCAAGCTAAACCTTTTAGGAAACTTTCAGGCAAAACAGTTCAGCCATTTGCAAGAACAAGGCTAGAGGAAAATGTTGCGTTGGCCATGTTGAACAATTCCGGTGGGCTCTTTTTGGAACAGCTTTAGTGCCCCCATGCTTTGGAACAGGGACTTGACATTTGGCACAGGGATTGCCGTTGTGTCAGGGATGTGCCTTTTGCTGTGCCCGTGAAAATCAGCCTACATTTGATTAAGTTATAAGCCTCTGAAAAATTGCAGTTTGCACATGCTCAATAGAGACTTCTATTCTAGCGACAAAAATCTCCAAAGAGTCCATCCTCACTGAGCATGCTCCATGCCCTCATCGTGCCTAATGCTCACCAGACTGTGTGCGCACCATCCCCACAGAATGATGGAGCGTGCTCCAGTACAGGGTGAAGCCGGAGTGTCCCTGTAAAGGCTGCTCCCAACTGCTTTGGGCTGGAGTGGGGCTTGGCATCAGATCCGAGAGCAAGGAAGCCTATTTCTCCTGTGCTCTCAATGACCCCCCTCCGCGGGCACCCAAGCAGCATGGAGATGGAAGTTTCCGGATTTGAATGCAGAGGGCACAAGAGCCAGACCTGGGGTGGGAGGTAAAGGCAAGGACTGGGGCAAGGAGTTTGGTCAGAAAGGAATTGGAGGGGGGAGAGAAGTTATGACTGGGAGTGGTTGGGCAAGGAGACTGGGAGTCATGTGGCGCAGCGTGGCATCTAACTCCAATTCCTTTCAATCGGAGTTAGGCACTTAGGTGCTTTTTTAAAATCCCATTAGGCTCCTATGGACATCTGTAGGAGCATTAAATATCTGATCCAAACAGAGCACCATCCATCGTGTGCACTGAACAAACCAGGAGTCCTGTGGGAGAACAAATAGGTGCTCATGTAATTAAAGACTGTATCATAATGCAGATGCACAAGGGGGTGAATTAAGGTGCCATGGCTCACTTTAATTCTGGCATTTCTTAACTTTGGAGTGCTTGACTTTGCAACCTTAATACTGTTCTTTTAACCATAGTTTTTGTGTGTGTAATTCTGTATAGGTTCTTATATCACCCTCATCCCCATAGTGTGGGGGCACCTTCCAATAGTGCACTCAGTGAGGTGTTACCTTATATATCCCTAGATTTATAGAGCTACAGTTGTGTTCCTTACATCCTTCCGAGAACCCAGGGTTGGCCTGGCTGGGAGTCTGAGTTGACTATTAATTGATTTTGGATGTCCTACATTCACCAGCCACCTAGGATTTGGGCTTCTGACTTGCCTGAGTAGGAGCGAGGAGGAGAGCAGGGGTAGAGTTTTCTTTCAGTTCTGAGAGTCTCTGGTAAATTGGGTTCTTGGTGGGTTTCAATGTGGGTAGATAAAGAACTAGATCAACGTGTATAGACTGGCCGCAGGGGAGATGAACAGCAACCGGGATGGAGCTGGCCCACTCTTTTCTCCTCTCCCTGCAGGAAGTTTGTCCCTGTCTAGTCACCTGGCTTTCCTTGGGTTGGGGCTCTGAAGTGATCTGACACCAGGCTCAGAGCAGTCTCCAAGTACCATATGTGATTGTTTCTCTCACCAGTCACTATATGAGAGTCTTGGGCCAGAGTTTGAGCTTCTTAGGAATCATTGCAACACCCTCTGCTTCTCCTCCCCCTCAATAACCCAACTTTCACTAGGGGTGGAAGCCCATTTTACCCAGCGTTAAGCCCCTTTCCTCCCATCATTCAGGATACAAGGAAGTACATTGTGGTGAGACACCAGCACAGTTCAGTGGGGCCGTTTTGTTTTAATTGATAGGAGTTGGTTTCTTCCTTTGGGGCCTTTTCCAAAGCCTATTGAGGTTTAACAGGGGTTTTTACACCGTCTCTGGGTATGTCTACACTGCAACTAGACACCAAAGCTGGCCCGTGCCAGCTGACTTGGGCTTGCGGGCCTCGGGCTAAGGGTGGGACTGTTTAATTGGGTTCAGGCTCTCTGGGACCCTCCCACCTATCAGAGTCCTAGAGCCCAGTTTCCAGCCCAAGTCTGACCATCTGCACTACCTAAGCCAAAGGCCAGCAAGTCCGAGTCAGCCGGCACGGGCCAGCGATGGGTGTCTAATTGTAGTGTAGACATAGCTTGAGACATACACTTAATACGCTACAGTGCTTCAGAGTGGACACTACAGCCACAGGAGGGGTTCTCCTGAGAGGTGGTAGGTAGGTCAACAGACGAATTCTTCCATCAACCTAGCAGTGTCTATGCTGCAGGTTAGATTGTCATAGCTACTTTCCTTGGGAGTGTGGATTTTTCACACCCCTGAGAGATGTACATAGCTATGCCAATGTACGTTTTCAGTGTAGACCAGCCCATAGAATCATAGAAATGGAGGGTTGGACAGGACCTTGAGAGATCATCTAGGCTGTCCCCCTCACTGAGGCAGGACGAAGTAAACCTCCTAGACCATCCCTGCTAGGTGTTTCGTCTAACTTGGTCTGAAAACCCTCCAGTGATGGGGATTCCACAGCCTCCCTTGGAACAGTACTTAACTCCCTTTGACAGTTAGAAAGTTTTCCCTCATATCTAACCTAAATCTCCCTTGCTGTGAATTGAGCTGATTCCTTCTTGTCCTACCCTCGGCGGATATGGAGAACAATTGATCGCTGTCCTCTCTATAACAACCTTTGATATGTTGGAAGGCTGTTGTCGGTGGATTTTGGATTGAAATCTTGCCACTGTCATGAACCACATCCCTTTACCCTGGATTCAACATGTCCTCCTATGTCACAGAGCAGCACAGACAACTCATTTTGATATTTTTTTTTATAACCCACTCATCGGCATGTTATCAGAGTGTCTGGTTCACAGGCTTCAGGGGAGAGAGAATTACACAGTGCATTTTAATTACGGAGTCCAAGCAAAACAATTATGCGACTTACTAAGATTTAGTTTGAACTTAAAATTAACATTTTGAGAGGACGGATGGTGGGGGGAATTGCTTGGCAAATTTAAGACTAATAAAAATATTAATAAGCAAAGAGAAATCACTTAGTAATTTTCATTTACATTTTTGTAAATTATGCATTGCTTCAAATTACATATAAACCGCTGCCATTAGAGAGGTAGAGGTTTTTATATATTTATTTATTTTTTGACTGAGTAAATACGTAACTCAGTAAATGAGTTAATTAGTGTTCAATTACCATCAAGTATCAGAGGGGTAGCCGTGTTAGTCTGGATCTGTAAAAAGCGACAAAGAGTCTGACGAAGCTGGTATTCACCCACGAAAGCTTATGCTCCAATACGTCTGTTAGTCTATAAGGGGCCACAGGACTCTTTGTCGCTTTTTACAATTACCATCAGTTACTAAATATTACTGCTGCCAGTTATTTGTTGAATGGACGCATCTTTTTTTTTTCTCATATTAATGATTTAAATTATTAATATTGGGCAGCTGCAGATAACCTTTCCTGCGAGTTTTCCTAAGTGATCATTGTCGTTTAGGCGAACAGGTATCTCACTGCTCCAAGCTGTTCCTTTCACTACTCAGCATATGTAGCCTAGCCAGTGTCACCACCCCCAAGTGTTCAAAAATCACAAGCCAGGTACCTCCAAAATCATAAGATTTAAAACAACAATAATTTTGGAAGTCTTTTTATTTACTTTCTGGTTTTTGAGCATTTAGAGGGTCACATTTTCCAGTTTTTCTCTGCAACCACGAGGACTGGAAACATACTGGGAGAAAAAAAATGAAAGCACAGATTCTCTCATAATCACATGACTCCAGAAGCTGCAGCTTTAGGGAAAACAAGTATGCAAGATGTGATAAAATTATGAGCGCTGACAATACTTGATTTTGAGCTGCTCTGTCTGGGTGGGTAGGGAATAATTCTTATTAACATTAATCAATATTTAGATTGTGATCATAGAACAGAGGTGGGCAAACTACGGCCTGCGGGCCACATCCAGCCCACGGGATCCTCCTGCCCAGCCCCTGAGCTTCCTGCTGAGGAGGCTAGCCCCCGGCCCCTCCCCTGCTGTCCCCCCACCCCCACAGCCTCAGCACGCTGCACCGCAATGCTCTGGGTGGTTGGGCAGCGCAGTTGCAGAGCCGCGGCCTGACCCAGTGCTCTGGGCAGTGCAGCTGTAACGCCGCCAGCCACCGGTGCTCTGTGCTGCATGGTAAGGGGGCAGGGAGCAGGGGGGTTGGATAGAGGGCAGGGGAGTTTGGGGGTGGTGGTCAGGGTTGGGAGGTCCGGGGGTGGTCAGGGGACAGGGAGCAAGGGGTGGTGAATGGGGCAGGAGTCCCGGGGGGGCCGTCAGGAGACAGGGAACAGGGGAGTTGGATGGGGCAGGAGTCCCGGGGGAGCCATCAGGGGGCGAGAAGCTGGGAGGTCGGATAGGAGGCGGGGACCGGGCCATGCCTGGCTGTTTGGGGAGACACAGCCTCCCCTAACCAGCCCTCCATACAATTTTGGAAACCCGATGAGGCCCTCAGGCCAAAAAGTTTGCCCACTCCTGTCATAGAATCATAGAATATCAGGGTTGGAAGGGACCTCAGGAGTTCATCTAGTCCAACCCCCTGCTCAAAGCAGGACCAATCCCCAACTAAATCATCCCAGCCAGGGCTTTGTCAAGCTGGGCCTTAAAAACCTCTAAGGAAGGAGATTCCACCACCTCCCTAGGTAACCCATTCCAGTGCTTCACCACCCTCCCAGTGATTTATTTCCCCCTAATATCCAACCTAAACCTCCGCCACTGCAACTTGAGACCATTACTCCTTGTTCTGTCATCTGGTACCACTGAGAACAGTCTAGATCCATCCTCTTTGGAACCCCCTTTCAGGTAGTTGAAAGCAGCTATCAAATCTCCCCTCATTCTTCTCTTCTGCAGACTAAATAATCCCAGTTCCCTCAGCCTCTCCTCATAAGTCATGTGCTCCAGTCCCCAATCATTTTTGTTGCCCTCCGCTGGACTCTCTCCAATTTTTCCACATCCTCCTTGTAGTGTGGGGCCCAAAACTGGACACAGTACTCCAAATGAGGCCTCACCAATGCCGAATAGAGGCGAATGATCACGTCCCTCAAGCTGCTGGCAATGCCCCTACTTATACAGCCCAAAATGCCATTAGCCTTCTGGGCAACAAGGGCACACTGTTGACACATATCCAGCTTCTCGTCCAGTGAACCCCTAGGTCCTTTTCTGCAGAACTTCTGCCTAGCCACTCGGTCCCTAGTCTGTAGCAGTGCATGGGATTCTTCCGTCCTATGTGCAGGACTCTGCACTTGTCCTTGTTGAACCTCATCAGATTTTGATAGCACTCAACATATGCTAGGCACTTTCCAAACACAGAGGAAGACATGTCTCCAACCCTAAAGAGTAGATATTCTAAGGCTCTGATTCTGCAAGTGCTAAACCAAATAAGTTCCTCAAACACATATGGGTGAGCAGCAAGGATATGCACCTATTTAATTGTGGCAGGATTGAATTCTCATCATGTGAGTAACTTATGGCTACTTTACATTTCCAGAGCGGTATAAAGAAGCGTTAATTTAAATGAGAATCAAGCCCTATATATGTGCCTTATGGTCCCAACCATCCATTGGGATCTGGGTTAAACTCAAACCATTTTGTACCAAGAAAACCAAGGTTTGTTCCACCCTTGTGTTAGTGATCTCTGTGGATGTGTGTGTTCTAGGATGTGAGCAGGAATAGAGGAAGAGGTCTCAGAAATCCCACCGCTATGTTCTAGATCTTCATCCTCTGATGTGGTTAACCTTCTCTTATCGCCCTGACAAAAGCTGGAATTTACTGTGCTCTGAACCAAGTGTTCCATGTTTTATTATCAAGCCACTGATCTCTGGAAATGCACAAACTTTTTAAAAAAGGTGCTGCCACCCCTGAAATCGAATGTACTGAATCTGAGAATAATTATGCACCATGATAGCTGCAGTGAACTGGAAACTGAGACATGCAAATCACAAGACTCTTATTGGCTGTAGTTTATCATCTATATTAGCGCTCATGTGCCTCTTCTTAAATCTCCTCTAGCAAAGGTTGCCTAGGAGACCAGGCATGTGTCAGTGTATAGCGAGGACGTCTTACTTGCACTTCGCTTGTTCAGGGTTGAAGAGGGGATCGTGATTCTTTGCTAAGGCAAAAAAATAATGGTTGGCTTCCTTAGCTTTATATGACATCACTGATTTGGCCCCACCCCTTGCATATGACATCACTGAGCGCTCTCCCCTTCTGTGCGTTTGTTACTTTACCATGAAAGAGGCCACTGGCCTGATGGGAATTCCTTATGCAGCGCATCATAGGATCAGTCCCAGATAACTAAACAAACGTCAGTTTTCCCCCTAGATCCTGGGATCCCCAAGGATGAATGTGATGTCTTCTACAGACTCTGGGCTTTTTTTCTATTTTAATTAAGTTTCTGGTTGCCAGGATAAGCTTCTAAATGCAGCCGATGCCGCGCTGGATTTATTGAATCTCTAGTATATTACTACAGACTTGTAGGGAACCTGTCACACTTTGAACCACGGTTATATATATATATTTTTGCCATATTGGGGCTTATAAGGTCTACTATCATAAGACATGGCTGTACTAAGGAAAATTCATATGAACCAGCTGGGGTAAACCTGCCTACTTGCATTGAAGTTAATTGTCCGAACTCAATGAGGCTACACTGATTTTCCCCAACTTAGGATCTGGCCTGTATGGCTGATATTTTTAAAACCACCTAATATTGGATGCCTACTACAATCAATGGGAATTGGGTAGGCCGCCTCCCCTTGGCAGCTTTGACAATACTGGATCTATATGGGAGAGGGGGCGAGATATAAACGTTAGGAAATTCCACAGTTAAGGTTGCCTGTGCCACTGCAATTAGGCCCACTGGCATATGCGTAATTAGGCGAATGCGGCATCAGACAGTCTTTAATTACATGATCACATTCTATTTTTGAAGGCGAAAAGTGACGGGGTGGCTGAAGTGAGGCACTGACGCCAGGCACTGACGTTGAGATACCTGAGAGAGGTCTGCTTTTCGGAGGGTAGATGCGCTGCACGTTCTGAAAACCAGGCCCTTTTAAATCATCTCAAATGGGCACCCAAAAATGGAGGCATGTCAAACCCCTAGGTGCTTGGCTGTAATCACTGCAGGATTGTCACCTGCTACACCTAATCTTTGTGCATACAGTACCTGCCATTGCCATCAGGGAGAGCTTCTCTGTGCATTGCACTCTGGAGTCCTGAATGTATACCCCAGCTCACAGACCGCTGGCACCCGTGCAATTCTGCCTCCTGCCCACAATGACTGCCACTTCCCTGCCCCCATGGCTAAAACACAGTTGTAGGAATGGCACTGCAGGCGTTCGTGGACTGTGCGCAGGGCTGAGGCAGGGGGCAGGGACAGAACTCCATGTCAGCGGTGTGCATTAAGCAGGTGTGAAAGTTATTGCCCCAGGGCGTGGTTCATGCCAGCTGCTCATTGCCAGCCAACTCCACTGCTGCCCTGGGTCAGCCTGGTTAATTTCCACCTCTAACATGCAGCCTGGTTGCTTCCTGTCATCCCGGGGATCTGCCAGTTCTGTGCTGGGGAATCCACCAAGCAGGCAAACCACAGCAGCGGATAAAGGTCGTGTCCCATGGGGCTTTCCCTGTTGGGGTGGGGGGGACAGCAAAATGGTGCCTTGTATCCAAAAAGGGAACAGTGGAAGGCAACTCCTCTCAGCGTGTGTGGGAGCAGCATGGGGCTGCGCAGTAGAGGGCACCCTCTCTGGGAATATCCAGGGCTGGTGAAGGGTTGGGGAGGATGGACAGTGGAGAACATCTTCTCTGGGTCGGGTCAGGGTGGGGAGCACCCTTTCTACGTATGGCTGGGGGGGGAGTGGCAGGGGGTTGGGCAGTGGGGAGCCCCCTCTGTGGGCATAGCCGATATTGGTGGGCTAAAGAGAAGACAGCTCTGTGTTTGGGGACGAAGATGTCACCCTCTCTGCTTGCGCCTTTCCTTTGTTGTCTAGCGTATGGGGGTGCCGTTCCCTACGCAGAAAGGGGGGATGCTGAAGTTCACAGAGCATGCAGCGACCCCATCTCCACTCAGCATTCACTGCCTCTGGGACGTGTGAGCAGCAAAGCTATAGCTTGATGCCCCTCTCCAGTGCGGTTGGTAGACCACAGGGCAGCCAATGCCGGGGATGTACTGGGGTCTCACCAGCGGTTAGCTTAGGGACAGAGCAGGCACAGAGGAGAGGGCAGCTGAGGGGAATCAGCCCAGGAGAAAGGGTTGTTGTGAAGCTCAGGAGACTGGCGTGATGAGCTTGTTCTGGGACGAGTGCTTTGGGGCCTTTTCGAATTGCTTGGCACTGATATTTCATGAATAAGTAACCCCCAGCAGTATTTGTCACTGATGCTGTTTTATTAATGACGGGGTGAGGGAGGAGGATGCGGCACGGTGGGGAAGGAGAAGAGAAGAGTATTTACAAATGAGTAGTCAAAGCAAGTGCAGGCAGTGGGAAATGGCACGCTGCCAGGGGAACAATGGAAGCGGCGCTCTGACTCAGGAACCATTGTGAAGCCTGGACAAAAACAAGTGTCTCTGGGTATCATGCAAAGAATGTATTGCCATATAAATAGTCAGAGAGCCTTGTATTACAGGGGCTCGCAGCAGGGTTGGCAGCGAGGCAGGCGCATTTCATTTAAATGTATGCCTTGTTTTGGTGGGGAGAGGTCTCAGGAAGCAGAAATTTGCTCACAAACTCTGAAATGTTCTTCGCATTGGGATCCAAAAGTTGCTGCGTGTATCAGATATTTCTGACCCACGCCGCACGGGGAATTCCCAGCATAGGTGTCGCATTCTGGGAGCTGGGATAGGGGACGGGCATGGCGTTGCAGTGGATGGTTAGGGCCCAGGCAGAAATTGACATACATGAGAGATTGCATAAACTAGGGTTATTTCGCCGGGGCCAGAGAGGAGTCAGAGGGCTCTTACTTGATGTTTCTGAGATACAGAACAGCAGAGTGCAAACTGAGGAGTCCCTCTTTAGTATCCTTTCCTGTTATGAGAAGTCACGGGGTCACTCAGTGAAATTAACAGCAAATGTAGAACAAAGAAGAGAAACATTTTTCGAGATAACCTGTGGAACTCACTGCTGCAGGGAGTCAGAATCAAACATCAAGGATAATCCAGTCCCATGCTGCTGCGGCTTATCTGATCTGAGGTAAGGAAGGATTATTTCTCCTAATGTACAGTTATACACAGTTGGCTAGACTCCCCCCGCCCCTCTTCCACTCTCAATCTCCCTTCCACTGTCCTCTGAACAATGGGTGTTGTCGCTCATCAGAAGCAGGAGATGAGACGTGATGGCCTGGTGTTCTGAACCCCAGATTTTCACATGGCCGTCAGTGGAATGTAGCCACCCCAGCAGTCGGGGGGGAGAGGCCAGCAGTGACGTGGTTAACAAAGGGACAAACACAGAGCTGTACGGGAACAGATGTGTTTTGTTCTCTTGGGAGCATAGAACCATAAGTGCTGGAAGCAGACAGGCATAAGGATCAGTGCATATGCTTGGACAGCATGGTGGCATGAAGCGCAGCAGTCAGAGATTCAGTTTGCAGTGGCTGCATAAGCTCTCCTGGATGAAAAACCCAGCCCCCCTTGGTCAAGGTGACCAGGTCGCCTGGATTTCAGGTGTTCGTGCAGAAATAAATGTGCCTCTGGCTCAGGGGGTGCTGCAGTGCCTGTCTTTGGGAAGGAGAAAAGGTTCTTGCTGAAACCTTCCTGATTTAGAAGATGCATTTCCTCTCCAGGTGCTCAGAGAGGGGCTGTTCCCTCCCCTCTCTGCCCATGCTGCTAAACACTCCAGATCAGGCACAGCTCTTGCTCTCCATCTTGACTTGAGCATTAGCATCTCTCCCTGAGTGACACAGACCTCAAAGGGCATGTCTTAGCAATGGGACATGTCAGAATCTGTTATCTGTAGTTATTTCCAGTGTAAATCCAAGCATCTGGCTCAGACTGACAGGGTGAAATGAGTTCTGGGCGAGGTGTCAGTTCTCCAGAAACCAGCCATAGGCCGGGAGCGGGAGAAAGAAGCTTTTGATCTAAACCTCAGTCAGACAGGAGACGTCTTGTTGAATTGCCCATATAGCAACCGGTTGGATGTGTCTTTTAGTTAATACCCTTTGGTGCATTACCACTGACATTTAACGTTCACACTGTTCCTAGACCTAACAGCATAGTTGGTGGGGGTCAGTGAAATTTTGATGAAGAGGTTGAATGGTACAGCATGTCAGAGCACTAGCTTCTCACCTCCCCGGCATGCTTAGCATTTAGATAGTGGCTTTTTACCTGCTGCTCTCCACGGTGGGTGAGCACCGTTAGCCACCACCCTCCCTTTATGATTGACTGGGGCTCAGAGAGTTTAATTGACTTGCCCAAGGTCACTCAGTGAGTCTGGGTTAGAGCCAGGAATAAGATTAAGGATTCCGAGTCTGGGGCCCCATCTAATGACCCACAGAAGAAATGGGGCTGGTGGTGTCAGTCAAGGGCCTAGTCAAGGGCTTTTCCATCTCCCAATATGCACTGTGCAGTATCTGTTTGGGACACGCCTAGTAACAGACTCTCAGGTCAGTGCAGAGACGCATGGACGAGTGTGATTGTGGGGGGAAGGCTGGGCAGTGGGGCTCAGCCAGATTAAGCATTTGGTGACAAAGGCTGCAGGTGCATTGACAGAACTGTGAAAAAGTCTGGCCTTACAACAGCAGGGGGTGCTGTGGGTCAGCAATGGGGTATGTTTGCAGAACCATTGGAGCAACCAAGGACTGGGATAATGGTGGGGCATTAGGGCAGAAAGAAGGTGAATTGGCAAAGGTTGTGCAAGGCCCCGATCTGGAACAGCAGGAGGTGCTGTAGAGCGAGGCTAAGGAAACATTGGAAGATCTGGGTGGGGGTCTTAGGACTGGCATATCAGGGGGCTGCAGGTTGGGATTGAGGGGCATTGGCAGAGCTGGGTGGGGGTCCTAGGACTGGCATATCAGGGGGCTGCAGGTTGGGATTGAGGGGCATTGGTATATCTGGGTGGGAGGTCCTAGGACTGGAATAACAGGGAGGCTGCAGGTCAGGATTGAAGGCATTGGCAGAGCTGGGTGGGGGTCCTAGGACTGGAATAACAGGGGGGCTGCAGGTCGGGATTGAAGGCATTGGCAGAGCTGGGTGGGGGTCCTAGGACTGGAATAGCAGGGGGATGCAGCTCAGGACTGATGTGCAGAGGCAGAGCTCTCTGTGTAGAAAATCACCCGCTGCCTGCGACACCGTCTGACCCTGTCTTGTTGTGTGAGCTGTTTAATTAAATATTGCGGCGCTGAAATCCACCCCAACATTACAAAAGGAAAGCTGAGTGTGTCCTTGTCTGTGGAGCGCAGAGTCTGGCTCCAGAGAGATGAGCAGCCCCGCTCAGATGCAGCAAAAGCAAAGTTTGCTCCCAGCTCCCTCTGAGCTTGCCGCCCGTCCTTTCCTGGGTGTGACATTTCCTCCTGTCAGGCCTTCGTGTTGTAGCAATGTTACGCCAACGTAACAAACGTTTATGAAGAATCAATCCGTCCGGAGCCAAACAGCCTCTCTGTCTGGAGAAGGTGCTGTCACCCCACTCGTCTCAGAGGTGACATTTAAACGCTTCCCTCCATCTCTCTGCCTCCCGCCCCTGCTTCCGAGGAGGTTAATATTTTAATACATGTAATGGCTCATTCAGGCTCATCAGCCACTGCCCCTGTTTTGTCAGCGATGATCCATTACACTAGGCATAATTTCAGAGAGCGCGGTTCCCCTCCCCTCTCCCGTAATCGCTGCCAGCAGAAATCACCGGCCGTACAAGAGGCACAAAAGCCTCTTTCATTTGGTGTTTCTAGATTTAATTAAAAGAGAGAATTGATCCCCCTCCCCAACTCCCAGCTTGCCCTCCATCCTCATCGCTCTGGTGCAAGCACAACACGATAGAAGGGCCATCTCGGCTTTGCACACCCGTTCCGCCTCCAGTTATTGGGGCTACGGTGATTGACACCTGCCGAGGATCTGACCCTGGAATCCCAGCTGCACTGGAGCTGTGAGACGTCTCATCCTCTTTCTCCCCCTACACCAAGGCTACGTCTTCACTACCCGCCGATCCGGCGGGTAGCAATCGGTTTATCGGGGATCGACTTACCGCGTCTCGTGAGGACGCGGTAAAATCGATCCCTGATCGCTCTGCCGTCGACTCCGGAAATCCACCTCGACAAGAGGCGGCAGCGGAGTCGGCGGCAGCGCGGCAGCGGTCGGCTTTCCCCCGTCCTCACCACCAGGTAAGCCGACCTAAAATACGCAACTTCAGCTACGGTATTCACGTAGCTGAAGTTGCGTATCTTAGGTTGGAACCCCGCTGTAGTGTAGACCTAGCCCCAGACACAGCCGTGAGAGGAGTTGTAAACCCTAGTGCTCTGTCTACACTGAAAACGCTACAGTGTAGACACTCAGGGCTTGTCTACATTTAAAATGGTGCAGCCGTAGGGCTTCAGTGAAGATGCTGCCTACACCGATGGGAGGGCTTCTCTCGGTGGTGGTAGCTAGATTCTCCCATCGACCGAGTGCTGTCTGCACCAGGGATTAGGTTGGTTTAACTGCATCGCTCAGAGGTGTCGATTTTTCACACCCCTGGGTGATCTAGTTATACTGACCTGATTTCCTAGTGTAGACCTGGCCTCACAACAGCAACAGGAGGGGTTCTCCCCGAGAGGCAATAGCTATGTCAGGAGAAAAATTCTTCCGTCGACCCAGCGCTCTCTAGACTGGGGGTAAGGTCACCATGGCCTTGTCTCGTAGGGGTGTGACTTTCATAACCCTGAGGGACATAGCTTTGCTGATTCAGTACCCAGTATAGACCAGCCCTAATACAAAGAGACCCAAGAGACGTAAGAAACATGGGCAGGAAATAACAGAGGGAGTGATTCTGTGACCTAGAGCAAGTCACTTCACCTCCCTTTACCTTAGTGTCCCATCAGTAAAACAGCGTGAGCATATCTACTTCCCCTAGGTGTTACGGGGATGAGTTAATATTTGGAGAGCACTTTGAAGAAAAACACTCTGTAAGTGCTTAGTGCTCTCAACAAAGATCCCAACCCCCTCTGACAGGAATCGAATGGGAAGAACACATGTAGTCCTGAATTCTTTGCTACCTGCAAAATGGACTGTGCATGTGGCTCTAAGACAGAGGTGGGCAAACTATGGCCCACGGGACTGTCCTGCCCGGCCCCTGAGCCCCTGGCCCGGGAGGCTCGCCCCCGGCCCCTCCCTCGCTGTTCCCCCGCAGCCTCAGCTTGCTCGCTAGCTCCGCCGCTGGCGCAATGCTCTGGGTGGCGGGGCTGTGAGCTCCTGGGGCAGCGCAGCTGCAGAGCCGTGGCCTGACCCTGTGTTCTGTGCTGCGTGGTGGCGGCAGTGGCGTGGCCCGGCTCCAGCTGGGCGGCGCAGCTGTAGCGCCGCCAGCCACAGGTGCTCCAGGCAGCATGGTAAGGGGACAGGGAGCAGGGGGGTTGAATGGGGGCAGGGGTCCCAGGAGGGCAGCCAGGAAGGAGGGGTTTGGATGGGGCAGCAGGGGACAGTCAGGGGCAGGGGTTCCGGAGGCAGTCAGGGGTCAGAGAGAAGGGGTGGTTGGATGGGGTAGGGGTCCCGGAGGGGCCGTCAGGAATGAGAGGAGGGGTTGGATGGGGCGGCGAGGGTCCGGGGGCGGTCAGGAGACAGGGAGCAGGGAGGTATGGATGGGGCAGGGATCCTGGGGGGGCGCGTCAGGGGACAGGGGGGGGTTGGAGGGGGCGGGGTGCGGGGGGGGGGGCAGATAGGAGGTGGAGGCAGTTTCGGGGGCAGTATGGCGGCGGGTACGCCGAAGGCGCGGGACCGGTAGACCTCCTGCAGGCATGCCGCCAAATCCGCGTTACCAGCTGACCTCCCGCAGGCATGCCGCTGAAAGCCTCCTGACTGCCGTGCTTGGGGCGGCAAAATACATAGAGCTGCCCCTGAATCCCACCCTCTTGTCTTCCCCCTAAAATGGGTTACTGGACACTGCAAACAACCCAGCCACTCACTGTAGCATTGGAAGCAGAAGCCCCGTGTGGTGGGTAGGAATTATGTCCATTGGGTGGAATTCATCCCTTTACAGAGGTCTGTAACTCGGCCAATGAAACAGTTTAGCTTCAAAGACAGAGCATATTTCACATAAATATTTCATGTAAAACGTTCCATCTAGTTATTCCCCTTTGGCCACCCGTAGGGTCTGCTCGGTCGCCAGTTCTAACAGTGCCTTTTCTCTCCAAGGGAAGAAGCGATGTTGTCCACCTACTTCGAAACCATCAATGACCTGCTCTCTTCCTTTGGGCCAGTCCGAGACTGCTCACGCAACAACGGTGGCTGCACCCGTAACTTCAAGTGTGTGTCAGACCGCAAAGTGGACTCCACGGGCTGTGTGGTAGGTATGCCACCGGGTGACCAGTGCTCTAGAGAGATGGTGTGTTGTCGAGGGTGCCCTGGCTGGGAGTTACTTGTTCTTTGTCCATGGTGGCGGGTAAGGGAATCTCTGTTGCCTTTTTGGGCAGTGGAACTGTGTGTCTGTCTGTCTCTCTTTCCTTTTCTCTCCTCCTCCTCCTCCTTTCTCTCTCGCCTCCTTGTCCCGCCTTTGTCTTCGCTCTCTCTCTTGCCTTGCTCTGTGGGAGCAGACTGCTCTGGCCTTAGCTGGAGAGATGCCCCGAGGGTCCTGTGGAAAGTCAACACGTCTGGTAGAATGGTCTGAACTGTGGGGAGGGGTGGGGGCTGCTGGGGAAATGCCCCCACCCCAGCCCTGCTGGCTGCACCGAATGCCACAGGTGCGAATTCTGCCTCAGGAATGAGCAACCTGTTCTCCAGCCCAATGGAGCCCCCGGAGATACAGCGGAGGACTCGGGAGCTTAAAGGAGCACTGAGCAATGCAGAGTCGATTGTCATGTACTTGCCAAAGTGTTGTGGACTGGAAATGGACTTTGCTCTCTCCTCCGTGGCCCACATGCTTCCCAGCTTTCTGGGAACTCCTCCCTCATCCACTGTGCCCCTCCCAAAGCCCTGCCACCTCTTTGACCCCAATGGGTAGCCTCTCTTCAGAGTTGTTTCCCTTCGGAGGAGAAACTGATGCTAGAGGGAGGTGTTTCTTTGGTGCATCCTGTGTGTTTACCAAGAACGCACACAAAGTCCTGTTTCCCCAAACACAGTAGGAACAAACAACAGCAGGCAGTTTCCTTGCTCAGAAATCCAAGTCTGCCTCTCCAGCAAGTTCTGCACCGAAAAGAAGCCCCATCTCTCAACCTCCTCCCAGAGCCACGCTCACCCCTGCATCTCTCGCTTTCTGCTTCTCACGCACACACATTCACAGCTTGCCAAGCAATCCCCTAGACCCTGTATTTGCAACCAATCCCCTGGAAATCCCAGGGACCACACTGCTTAACTCTGCTCAGGTTTTGCCAGACGGCCCAGTGCCTTGGGCAATAGCTTCTTATTCTTTCCAGCTCTCATTACATGAACAGGCATAATCACTCTTTCCATTAAGCCTGAAAGAAGGGTGCTTAGTGCACCTATTGACTTTATCCAGGTCTGTGATTGATGGCAGCCATTAACACCTTCCAGCATCACAATCCTCTCCCAGGGTATTTTGTTGCTGTAGGTTGGTTTTTAACACCACTACGGGGGATGGGGAGGTTTCCTTGTGCAACAGAGTCACCTGGCAACCTTGGAGAATCAGTCTTCTTTCTGTAAAAAGAGCCTGGAAACAACAAACTGATTAAAGTGGGATCCTTGTCCTGGCACTCACAGGGGAGCACTTGCATCATTACACACTTTACACAAACACACGCTCACTGACAGTGACATTCTCTGTCACTGGCACACGGGGCCAATCTGGAACTCATCACATACACACCAGATTGCCAGTGACAATGACACTCCTCTGTGTGTATGCACACTCTGTGTCACCTCAGCACATGTGTACACACACACACACACAGTCACCTCCCTACACACACACACACACACACACACACACACACACATACACATACACATGCTGGTTTTCATGTACCCATGTCTTTCTCATAGTCACACTCAGTCTCTCTCACACACACGTGCACAACCGTAGATGTTTCTCCCAACCCCTCCACCACCCCCTCTCCAAACTGCCCTATTCCCTGCAGGAGCCTTCTCCGGCCCCCTCCTCGGCTCTGCGGAAGCAGGAGTGAAGTGTCTCTTTCTTTATTGAAGAAGTTTATACACGGGAGCTGGGAAAGGTCAGCTTGGAGTGGCGCCGTCTCTGGGTGGCTCTTAACATCACCCCCCCGTCCCCAAATGCTTGTTCAGCACATTTAGCGTGGCCGCCTAATAGCACTGGTGCGTTACAGGCAGCACTTTACAATGTGGATCTTTACACAGCTGGTTTCCCTTCCTCTCTTCTTCTTCTTTTTTTTTGCTCTCGGTCTCTCTCTCTCTCTTGCCATTTCACCCTGAAAAGTAATGTGCCTCCCAGATATTGTCAGCAACAACCCTGGCTCCGATTGCCGTGCGCCACAGAGAAGCGCCGCCAAGATGCCGCCTTTTAAAAGTCAAGCCGTATTAAGATAGAAATTGTCAATAAATTACAGGCCTGGCTCTCCCTGCCTGCACCCATGAAGCGGTGGCAATTGAAATCCATGTCACTCAGGGAAAATGGGGCTTCTTTCCCTTCCTCGACCCTGCTCCTAATGGCTACATTTAGGCAATAATTAACGGGAACAAAACACGGGCGGGTCGGGGAAGGGATGGAGAATCAGCGTGAGCAGTCACCTTGGAGTGCAATCCTGGTCCCTGATAGCTACGGGGGAGAGACAGAGCAGCCTCCGTGTGGGCGTAAATTGCTGCTGGGTGGGAGTGGGGAGCTGGAAGGGGCGGGGTGCTGGCTGTTTTTAGGCTGCCCGCCACCCCTCCACACACACTCCTGGTTGCTTCGTTTTTTGCTTCCAGTGTGCAGCCCTGGTGTGGGAAGAACGGGGCTAGCCTTGGACTGGTGAGTCACCAGGATCCATGCCACGTCCAGGCAGAAAGTGGAGTTCTTTCTGCTCCCCTCACCAGTTCGATGAGGAAAAGCTTGAGTTGCAATGGAAGGTGCTAAAGGCAGGAAGCTTTAATCTCCTCACCCTCTCTTTCGTTCCTCTCTCTTTTCATCTCTTTGCTTCTCTTCCTCTCTCCCTCCTGCTTGCAGAAATAGAAAACCAATCTATGCTGTGTTGCAAAGGACTCCATGCTATGCCAGGGTGTGGCACCGATCCTCCTCTGTCCAGACAACTTTCCTACTTAGCAAGGGAGGTGGGACTGGTTCTGGGGCAAGCGCAGACTTTCTAGATCTGGACTGTCTCATGCTGCTCCACTCAGGGGTGCTGGAGCAATGTGTGTAGTGGGGGTGCTGAGAACCATTGAACCAAACTGTATCCCCTGTATATAATGGAAACCACTCCAAGCCAGGGGGTGCTGCAGCACCCCCCAAACTCCTAGTTCCACTCATGGAGCCCAGTGGAAGCCCTGCTGAGCTATTTGCATGGGAAATGCAGGGCTGATTGCTGCCCTGATGTGATTTCAGTCAAGTTGTTTGAGTTCCCCCTTTGGGAGACATTCCAGAGCTGATTCTCGCGCCCTCGACCTTTTTGGAAATTGTCTGTCTTCTTCTCTGTTTAAATATCCATGGGAGATTGACTTGGGATTCCGGAGGAGAAGCAAAACTGGCTCAATGAGCAGGCAAATTGGTATCAGCTGACGAATGATCTGGAAAGCTAAGCTCTGTCGTCAGAAATGCTGAGGGACAGAGCGCCCGGGATTATTGGCTGGTGGTTGGCGCTGTGATCAGCAATAGCACATCGCTGGGGTTGAAATGTGCCTCCCCGGAGGATTCTGGTGAAAGCAGAGCTGTGAGATTTCTCCCTGGAGAAGGGGCTTGGGCTGCAGTATGCTTGCCAAGGATTTTACTAGGAGAGATTTCAGGACTGGAGTGCAGAGTTGGAGATCAGCTGACAAAGTCCATAGAATTGCAACTTCATGGTAAGGGGAGGCTAGTGAGAATCCTGCTGCTGAGCGGACAGAGATGCCTCTAATAATCCCCTCTCTGGTTTCTCTTTCATGGAGCTTTCCCCTCTGTGAGAGGTTATAAAAGGAAAGTGATGTATCCGAACCCCCAAAATGATCTCTTCCTGCCATACCAACCCCTATGCAGCTGAGAGCACAAAGATTTATTGAGGCAGCGAAGGCCAGTTACTCAGACATGTAGGGACGGGGCCAGATGGGTCACCATTCATAACTTCCTGTTGATTGTGGAAGAGGAGCGGATGTTCTTGCGGTTAAGGCACTGAGCTGGGACTCAGGAGAGCTGGGTTTAATTGGGTCCTTGAGTTCCTGCTGGGGAGCGGGGTCTGGGGCTTGCCCTGCTCTGGCACTCCAGCTGGGGAGCAGAGTCGGGGGCCACTCTGCGCAGCTCCCGGAAGCAGTGGCATGTCCCCTCTTTGGCTCCTACGGGTAGGAGCAGCCAGGGGGCTCTGCTCTACACGCTGCCCCCGCAGCTCCCATTGGCCAGGAACTGCTGCCAATGGGAGCTGCAGGGGCGGCACCTATGGACGGGACAGCGTGCAGCAGAGCTGCCTGGCCGTACCTCTGCGTAGGAGCTGGCGGGGGGACATGCCGCTGCTTCTGGAAGCTGCTTGAGGTAAGCGCCTCCAGGAGCTTGCACCCCTGAGCCATCCCCCTGCGCCCCAACCCCCTGCCCCAGCTCTGATCTCCCCTGCTGCCCTCCAAACCCCTCATCCCCTGGAGCACCCTCCTGCACCCCAAGCCCCTCATCCCCAGCCCCACCCCAGAGCCTGCACCCCCAGCTGGAGCCCTCACCCCCTCCCGCACTCCAACTCCAATTTCTTGAGCATTCACGGCCCCCCATACAATTTCCATACCCAGATGTTGCCCTCGGGCCAAAAAGTTTGCCCATCCCTGTTTTAGACAGAGGGAGAATTGGTCCTAGTCTCCCGGTAGGCATACAGACCTTAGCTCAGCATGTCTTGAGCTACCCCTTCTATTTTCATATCAAAATGATGCAATATTCCTGAGGTGCTGGAAGACGGTGTTGCGAAATGGTTTAATTTAAGAATGCAGCTGTTGCATTAGGGATATAGGCTGTGCAATACAGGATCAGTGGCCCATCACATCCGGTCCCTTCCTTCCAGCACAAGCTAAAGATGAAGTTCCAGTGGAAGGCGGTGGGGCCTGTAGGTATGAATAGAGCTGGTTGAAACATGGAATTTCCATTCCACTGGGAATTCCTGACATTTCATAATTTCCCAAATCAGAACCAAATGTTGAAATTTCAAATTTTACCATGAAATGGAAATTGTGAAATAATTTTGTTTCCAAAACAGGGAAATAACCTTGTTGAAACATTTTGTTTTGGCTCCATCATTTCACGTTTTACGTTGTCATACCATAAAAGTCAAAATGACAAAGTGGAAACAAAACATTCTGATAATTTCCTTTCAACATTTCGATGAAATTGATACATTCCTGAGAAAACTTTTGATTTTGTCAAATCAACATCTTCCAGTGGAAAAGTGTTCCATCAGCAAATGTTCTACCAGCTCTCCTTCCACCAGCACAAGCTAACGATGATGTTTCAGAGAAAGTTGGGTTGGGTTTGTAATTATAATGAAAGAAACTTGGATTTTCAGTTCCTTGGAAATTCTGGCATTTCAAAATTGTCCTTCATCTTGAGTCAGAACGAAATATCAACATTTCAAAACTTATCACAAAACAAACATTCTGAAATATTTTGTTTCAAAAACATCAAAGTAACCTCCTTGAGGTATTTCAGTTTGGGAAGGTCAAAACCTTTCATTCTGCCGTTATCCTTTTGACTTTTATGTGGTATCATTATATTGCAACGTACACGTTGAAACAATAAAGTGGAAACAAAATGTTTCAATAATTTCCTGTCAAAATTGTTGATGAAATGGGGCGTTTCTACAAAAACGTTTTGATTTCTTTGAATCAGCATTTTCGGACGGAAAACAGTTCAGTCAGAAAATTTTCTACTAGTTCTAGTTATTATGCACCTAGCCGGTTATACAGAGATGCACGTGGGGGCAGTGAAGGATTCCTTCCTGACCCCTATAATGTTCAGCTACCATCCTGAAACGTGATTATTTAATTGTATTGTGGGAGCACTGAGGAACCCCATAGACCAGAACCCCATTGTGCTAGGTGCTGTACAAACAGAACAAAAACACGCTCCCTGCCCCAAACAACTTACAATCCCCGATTCCTCTTATTTTCCTTATTAGCTACCAGTGTTAGTAATGATGGGAAAAGTGGCCAAGTATGAGCTAAAATCAAGCCTAAATTTACAGTAGCTAAAGCAAGCATGTGTCAGAGCTCCCAGATGTCACTGGAAATGTTTCAGAACAGTAACGGAATGGAAAGAAGCAACTGCTAATCTGAGGTAGCTCACAAGTAGCAGTTTGACGGGCGATGGATGGCCATTTCCCAGGGGGGTTGAACCAAGGGACTGTCATCACAGGGGTGAATAGCAGCTGAAGACCGGGCAGAGGTTGGCACATCACGGTGCCGCAGATGGGCCCGGCTCAGTCCCTGACGCACATAGAAGTGTAACGAAGGTGCAGAGCTGCTTGGCCATTTAAGTGCTGTGAAAAGGGATTGTGTGGCATGGACCTCACTGCCAGTTCTGAAAAGGGCTCGTTAAATTAAAGAGTAAGTAAAACTAAATAGCTGGTAAAAGCTGAAGTCTGGGAAGTTCCCAGTCTGCTCTGAACAGAGTGCGCACATGCTGTATGAATCCAAGCGTGGCCCCTTTCTGGGCTCTGCCTTGACTGATAACTTTAACAGCAAAGCCGACATTTTCTGCTCAGCTCTCCCAAGGGTTTTCTTTGCCAGGGTCACTTTGTCCCAGAACCACCTCCTCCTGCTCCCGCACACATTCAGACTGCAGCTCTTTGGATCCACTGGCTAGTACGATTCAGCAGAAATTATGGTGTATCTTTGTGCAAGATTCAAACACCTGCTCTCAGGGTGACATAGCAGACAAACACTGTATCCCCAGGCAGATTCTTAGAGCCAGCCAACCTCTCCTGTGCTGGTTGTAAGCAAACACAACCCAGTGTATTACAGCTGTCACTCTAACATCTAGACGGACCATTTTCTGGTACCCAGAAGGAAATCTGACCAGGAATTCACATTTACCTAATTTCTTTTGTTGGAGGAACCTAGAGTGTTTTACACACATTAATTAAGCCTCACAACATGTTTGAAACAAGAAAGTATTTTAATCTTCAGTTCAAAGATGGGGAAACTGAGACACAGGGAGCGGGGGGGAGGGGAGGGGGTGTAGTGATTTGCCCAAGATCACACAGGACAGGTCTGAACCTTAGAGGTGCTGAGCACCCACAGTTCCCACTGAATTTCATGCTGAGATGTCATGGACTTCCCCAAGCCCCTGTTGGTAGCTTCAACATATGCATACATTAGCTACCCAATAGTCCTCCAATAGTACGGGCCCAATCCGCAGCTTTCACTCATGAGCCGTTCAGTGAAACAAGGGGAGCAGGATCAGTCCAATGGATTGTTCACACTCTTAGGATCATGCCCTAAGTCAGTGACAGAGCCACCCATAGTACCTATGAGCCCCGGCTCCTAGTCATCTACTCTAACGGGTCCATAAACTACAGCATGAACGTTTTAAAATTATATATATATATATAATATATAAAAATAAATGTAAGCTAGGAGGGAATGTGTCATTCTGTTTAATTTCCAAATCCATTACTGATTTCCCTGTGTTTGTTGTCCCTTGAGAGTATTCTGGGAAAGGCAAGATATTGCAACGTGTGATTAGAAGCTCGGGAGACAGATGGATTTGATCATCTGAAGCTAAAATAATGATTGATCATCTTGAAAAGGAAGGGGGGAGGAGAAGAGTAAGGAAAATAGCGGCTGTTATTTCAGAAAACAGTTGCAACATATTTCCCTCTGGCAAGAGGTGTTGCCCTCCAGTAGGGTCCTGAGTATTGTAGTGTATTGTATTGTAGTGTAAAAGCTGTAAACGGGACTGCCACAGCCAGTGGAGGTGATAACAAGCTCTGCAGACATCATTACTGTGGAGAGGGGGAGGCAATGATCTTCGCTGAGTGGAAGGGGAAGAGCAGGGGGCTGGCAAGGAGGAAATGAGATTGTTTGCGCCCCTTACAGATGTGGCACACTCCGTTTCTAATTTTCTTCGGTGTTGAGTATCTTTCTTTCCTAGCGCCGGAGACCGATGAGATCTGAGTGGCTGGGGAATGAAGGGAATACAGTTCAGTCACAGAAGAGAGGAGCAGCATTTGGTCCTAGAACAGGGGAGCTTCAGTGGGGAAAGGTCTTGCACGCTCATGTATGTATGGCTGAGAAGAGATGGGATTAGGGGAGGTTTGGGGTGACTTCCTCACTTGTGAATAGTGTCAGGGCAGAGCTGGGACACAAGTGGGTCCTTTCCTAGTGAGGGGATTCTGCCCAAGCTGACAGGCATCCGGAATTCACCTGCACGAAAGCTACCAGACCCCTCCACCCCGGAAGCGAGGAAGGATGGTGTAGTGTTGCTAGCCTAGTACTTGGAAGGCCTGGGTTCAAGTCCCTGCTATGCTATGGACTTTCAGCGTCACTAAGCCCCTTGGTTCCTCATCTGTATAATGGGAATAACAGCACTGCCCTGCCTCCCAAGTGGGTTGTGAGGGATAAATATGTCACAGACGGGGAGGCGCTCAGATGCTATGCTAATGGGGGAGATACACGTAGCTACGATAGACAGGCAGGTTTGCTCACCACCCTGCTTCTGAGTGATGGAAGCGGCACCTCCTGCACAGTGTTCGTGGGGGCGGGCTAGGTACTGAGGTTTGCAAGAAAACTGCTTTGCCTGCTCACAAGCCTGGAACAGGACTTCCGTCACTCAGCCAGAGGTTATGGGTCTGTTACAGGAGTGGTTGGGGAAGGTTCTGTGGTCTGTGATGTGCAGGAGGTCAGACTAGATAATCATGATGGTCCCTTCTGACCTTAATGTCTATGAGGACATTGGTGGGCTGTGGGAAGAGGGGGGAGGTGATCTTCCCACCAGTGGAGGAGGCTGGAAGAGAGCTTCTCACCAGATCAGGTAGAGCAGGCTCAGAGTGGGCACAGGTGGGTCTTTGGGCTCTCACTGTGGGGGATCATTGTGGTGATAGACATGTTTCTCCCATGGCACAAGCCCACGTGGGGGTGCAGCCTTTCTGGCCGAGGGAGTTCTGCCTTTGTGGTGGCTGGAGGATTGAACCTTTACTGCTGGCTTAGGAAACTGAGCTGCTTGTTTGGTGATCAGTTGGCTGAGGAGCTGGGAGTTGAGGTATTTTCCGGGCAGATGGAAGATACATTTCAGTGTTAGAGGGATATTAAATATAAAACGAGGTCTGATTAATTCTGGTGATTCTTAGCTTGGACACTCTCCCTTTGCTCTCACAGATACCTGAATTATAGGCCTGCAGTTTTAAAGGGGCCTTAACCTGGCCTCTAATTCTGTGGCTGCAATTGATTGCAGCCACAAATGAGGGCATATGGCTCTCCCACTGCCTGATCTGCAGGCGCCATCAGCCAGCGAGATGCCTGAGTGCTGTGATTTGCAGCGACTGCGAACTGTGCTCACGTTTCATTGCAGATGCAAATTTAGAGGCTGTTCAAAATTTGGCCCTCAAATATCTTGCAATCATGGTGCAAGTGCTACTGAGAACTCTGTCACCCCGTGAAAATCAATAGCAGAGACGCGTGCTGCTAGGCGCACGCAGGAGACTAGGCTCGACAAGTACAATGGAAGGACCTTGGAAAGCAAAAATTCAGCCTCTCACCAGCCATTGCCAGCCAAGTGTCTGAGGCCAACCTTGCTCCTGCAGCAGGGCAGCACCGTACACAGAAGTGGCTGATGCTGGCTGGCTGTTGCGGTGCCCCTCCCAAGATGTACATTTTAGTCACATAAGTGATGGTTGGGTGAGATTTTCTAATGAGACTAGTTCTCGTGGGTTAGCTCCAGTTCTGGGCTCCCCTCTTGAGATTCCTTATAGGGCCCTGATTTTAAAGCTGGGTGAATTTCTCTCTCTCTCTCTCTCTCTCTCTCTCTCTCTCTCTCTCTCTCTCT
>NW_020664589.1:3166529-3239029 GCF_002925995.2 Terrapene triunguis | reverse complement strand
TTTTTTTTAAATGGTGTCACTTCAAATCTAATTGGATTTTTTAAAATTGGTTTGGCCCCTGGAATCAAAAACTCCATTATTTGCTCAGCTCCGGTTCTGAGCACCCATCCTTTGAGGTGTCTCACGTTGGGCACCCAAGCCGGAGGCACCCAAAATTTGGAGTCACTTATGAAACCATCCTCCCCACTCCCTCCTTCCCCCCCCGCACTCCCTGTCTGTCTACGAGCACAGCCCTGCCTAGAGCAGGGCAGGCTTTCCTGAGCCAATAGGGTCACCATTTTGCACAAAGAGGTTAGTTCCATTTCCATGTCTCGTTCAGCCCAGGAACTGTCCACAGTGGGGCTCAGCAGTGCCACCTGTGGTGATGGATTTATAGCATGTGGACATCACCTCCCATAAGGGGTCAGAAAAGATTTTTCTTCCCTGATGCACGATTGGCCTGACGTAATGTGGTGTTTGTTGTTGTTGTTGTTGTTCTTTTGTTTTTTTCCACTTCTTCTGAAGCATCAGGAATTGGCCACAGCTGTGTATGGGACACTGGATGGGGTGCACCAGTCTGCTCAGGGGGTCTAGAGAATACTTTCTAGGTGCCTGGTTCGTGTGTCTTGCTCACATGCTCTGGGTCAGACTGATTGCCAGAAAGGAATTTTCAGGATCGATTGGCTGGGACTCCCCCCCACTCTCCCCTTTCTGTGCAGCATGGGGTGTGGGTCACCTGCTGAGTCCATCTCACCTAATCAGTTCCCTGCCTCGGGCATTGGTGCACCTTGGTCTCTCCCATTCTCTGCCTGTGGCACACAGTTTATTGTCCTGAGGACTGATCTGCTTTAGTCCCAAGCCTGTGGGGTTAATATAGGGGTAGTTGGGTGGAAATGAACGGTCAGTGATATACAGGAGGTCTGACTAGATGATCCAATGGTCCCTTCCGGCCTTAATATCAAGCTCTGAAGACACTGGGAAGTCCTTGGAGGCCACAGCTGGTCACTCTCAACCTGAGCTGCATTGAAACTGGTGATCTAGAAACTCGATCTTCCACGGCCAGTCTCCAGAGCCATTCGTTCCCTTGTTAAGTGCACTCTGGAACGCATGCCTTGTGTGGCTAATAATGCAAATCTCCTAGACGTAAGCGTCTAAATCTACATAGACACACAGACGTACACTTGAGGCATTTGCATTGCTTTTCAGAGCAGATCAGATACATGCCAGGGCATGGCTGAGATCTCAGTGAAATGTTGTCGTGTGACAGAATGGCAGGAGCCCCAAGAAAGGCTGTTTGTGTTGGGGCTGTGGGTGAGGGAATGATTGCCTGCAGGGATTAATTATAGTCTGTGCCGTTTCTCACCACCACTGAAGCTTGTATCCAGTCCAACTCAGGTGGGTAGAGAAAGTTGTTACCATCTAGTAGCTCTTGGGTGGCTTGTGTGAAATGAAATTTGGTGGCTTCAGTCCAGTTCCCAGCCCTCAACCCCGTTGGTAATCTTGGCAAAGAGTGTAAGAGTCTGAGTTGACTCTATAGATCAGGGGTGGGCAAATGTTTTGGCCCGAGGGCCACATTGGGGTTGCAAAACTGTATGGAGGGCCGGGTAGGGAAGGCTGTGCCTCCCCAAACAGCCTGGCCCCCGCCCTTCCCACTTCCCGCCCCCTGACTGTCTCCCTCAGAACCCCCCACCCATCCAACCCCCCCTGCTCCTTGTCCCCTGACTGCCCCCTCCCGGGACCCCCCGCCCCTAACCACCCCCCGGGACTCCACCCCCTATCCAACCTCCCTGCTCCGAGTCCCTTGACTGCCCCGACCCCATCCACACCCCCGTCCCCTGACAGGCCCCCCGGGACCCACGCCTATCCAACCCCCATTCCCCGTCTCCTGACCCCTATCCACACCCCCGCCCCCTGAGACTCCCACCCTTATCCAACCCCCCCCACACACATGTTCCCCGTCCCCTGACCACCCCCCAGAACCTCCGCCCCATCCAACCGTCCCCTGCTCCCTGTCCCCTGACTTCTCCCCGGGATCCCCCACCCCTTATTCAACCCCCCGGCCCCGGCCCCCTTACCATGCTGCTCAGAGCAGCATGTCTGGCAGCCGCGCTGCCTGGCAGGAGCGCACAGCCCCGCCGCCCAGAGCGCTGCCCGCACAGTGGTGTGGCTGCCGGGGAGCAGGGACAGCGGGGAGGGGCCGGGGCTAGCCTCCCTGGCCAGGAGCTCAGGGGCCGGGCAGGACGGTCCCGCGGGCCGTAGTATGCCCACCTCTGCTATAGATTGCTCTCCTCTAGAGGTCAGGATTGAGTCACATGGGCAAGATTGCCCTGCTGCTGTCTGTGTCGTGCCTGTTCTGTGAAGTACTTCAGTCTTTCCGGCTGTGAATCTGGCACATTTCACCAGCCCCAAATCAGCACACCAAAGATTAGTAAAGGAGGAATGGCAGGGTTGGTTGGGCGGGGTGCATAGAGCAGCTGGTAAAATAATTGAAACTACATTGGCTCAAACTTTCCTAGCCTTTGCATTTAACCTCCTCCAGGGCTCCTTCCAGCAAAGCACTTAAGCACATGCTTAACTTTAGACCCACTGACATCAGTGTTTAGACTTGTATGTCTAAAGTTAAACGTGTGCTGGATCGGGACAGAGTGCCCAGCACCTTGCAGGATTGAGCCAACCCTTTGGATAGCCTCAGTCCAGCAAAGCACTTAGGCCCCAGTTCAGAAAGCAATGTAAGCACATGGCCACGTCCTTTCCTATTCAGGACAGCACTTAAGCATGGGCTTACCTTTAAACAGATGTTTAAATCTCATTGATGTCAATTATCCAGAATAGGGGTTACTCCCATGCTTACAGTCAGACATGTGCTTAGGTGACTTGATGGATCAGGGAGCCAATTCTTTGCTATCCCATGCACCACAAGCTCGGTATATGGCTCGTTGGGCTTAAGAGCAATGTCAAATCCCCCCAGAACTGGTTTGATAAGAGCGGAGACCCCAGCTCACCTCCATGCTGCTGTTTGCTTCCACCACTGCCAGGCCACAGGGGGAAGCTGGGAATTTGTCTCTTAAACATCTCCAACAAAAAGGCAGCTAATATTTAGAAAATGCGGCAGAATAATAAAAGCGGGCAATTTACTCTCTGCAGAACCACTTTTTTAAATATTCTTTTTTTAAAACTTAATAATAAAAAAGGGAAGCCAAGCTGCAAAAACCCCGTCAGGCAATTTAGCTGGAGAGTCAGTTTCCTCTCACCACTGGGATTCGTGTCAGTAATGAGGCATTTCTGATGTCTCCAGTGACCCCGGCACCCGTCTGCTTTCTAATGAGCTTTGCGAGTGTGGAAGAAAAGCGTGGCCTTTGCTTATTGAAATAAACAGGGACCGGTCCGTTCACTCATTTCCCTGGGGAAACAGTCCTGTGGGGCTTTCAGTTGTCATTTCTTTAATCTCGTCTTCAAAGAGCTCCATCTCTTCTACTTTGGATTTGATTATGAAGGTGAGTCTAGACAGAGTCTCTTTCGTCCCAGAGTCCTAGCTGGCCAGTGAATTGAGCTGGGACCCAGAGAAAGGATTGGGCAACTTGCCCAGTGCTGAGTCACCTTAACGTTACCCAGGTGAATGAACCTTGGTTCTGGACCTTGTTCTAGCCTTCAATTGATCGATGGTTGGGTGCTAATCTGCAAAGGGGGTTTGTTCTTGTTGGTATCACACCAGCAACGTGGAATGTCAGTGAGGTTGGTTAGTGTGGTCTAGGGGTTAGAGCAGAGGCTGGGGAGGCAGGACTCTTGAATTCGATCCCCGTCGTCTCGCTGTGTGGCCTTGGGCAAAGTCATTTAAAAACAGCAATTCGACGCCGAAATGTACCTAAGTAAAAATAGCACCTTCTTCTCCAGCATCTCCGCTCCCCGTGCACACGCAGAGTCCTTTCTGCTGACCCGGAGTGACAAAAATAGACGAGCTTCTCCTCCTGCTATACCTGCAGAGCTAACGCATCTGAGCTGGAATCTATTCCACTGTGCATCATCAGCAGGGTTATTTACCGAGTTGCAATCAGGGCCACCTGTGCAAACCTCTCGATGGCAGGGGGGTTGCATGGGAGTAGCTGGGGGGTCTAATTTAGCCGGCAGAATCTTTCTCACTAGTTATGTTGCTCCAGAAGTCAGGAATCTAACTTGACTCTTGGATCCCAAGTGGAGTTTTTAAGGCTGGAGATCGGGGTGGGAGGGAACAAAACACATTTGTTTGTTCTATAACCTGAGCAGTTTGGAGTGACGATAAACATGATCCCCTTTGGTGCGAGGTTTGCAGTCACTCTCTAACCTTTCCATGCCTCAGGTTCCTGCTCTGTAGAAGGAGTCAGATAGTTGAACGACCTCCTGAGTTGAGGTTTAATTATAGAAATGTTGATAAAATGATTGTTCATCCAAGGATCTAGAAGTTTCAAGTATTCCTCTGTTAGTGATTTCAGGGGTTCTGTTCCCATCTCTGCCACCGGCCTGCTGGGAGGCCTTGGGACAAGTCGCTTCACGCTCTGTGCCTCAGTTTCCCTGTATGTAAAATGGTGATGATGATACTGACCTCCTTTGTAAAGTACTTTAAGAGCTTTGGACGAAAAGCATTACAGGAGCTAAGAAGGCATTAGCCTTTATGAGGATGATTTTGTTGGACTGCTAGTGGATTGTAGAAGCTATTAGTCTATATGGAGAAAATAGTCAGATTAATTACTGATTTGTTGCAGGTGTTTAATTGCATTACCTGGCTGGCAGGATACAGAATGCCGTCCCCTGCCTATCTCCACCCTTCACGGCATGGTTATAGCAGGTGAATTGGTGAGGGTTGTGTCACCAGTGATTGCCCAGACAGAATTATTGGCTGAGTTGGCTATTGATTTTCTAATCATTTTCAGATGTTGTCCCCCCCTCATCCTGTGTCACTGCAGAGGCAGATCGCAAATTGAACTGCAGCTGGATTGATGCAGGATTGATTAGAACTCACAGTAATTATTGGGTCTCTGCTGCTCAAGCCGGACAGATGAATGTTAGCAATAATGGATATGGTTCTTTATCAAAGCGCAGAAAATGCACACCAAGTACTGTGCACATAAGGGTGCAGAGACCACCCCTCCAGAGCAGCTTATCCTGTGCACAGAGGTGTCTAAATAAAACCTGTGGACACATAATTTATGGTTCACAGCTGCTCTTCCCATGCTGGGTAAAGACAGTTTTGGGGTAAGGGCAAATTTGATCAGCTGCAGGGTTTTATTGGTGACAGGCAAGCAACAAAGTTCCATTCTTCTATCAAGGAAGATACAAGTACAATTACGAGGGCATGATCCTGGGAGGTGCTGAGTGCCCTGTTGACTGCAGAGAAACACCCACCTGCTTTCCCTGGAAATCGGTGATGTAATGATTAAGTGTGTTTGAGGTCATTGAGTTTAAGGCCAGAAGGGACCCCCCGCTCACCCAGGTAGACCTCCTGTATATCACAGGCCACTAAACACCACACAGCCACCCCCACACCAAGCCAGACAACTAGAATTAGATCAAACATGAGCCCTCAGGAGACTAAACTATTGCATACCACAGGCAGAGAACAGGAGGTTAATAGAAAAAGCTAATTTAAAAAAAAGACAACAACAGAGATCTATGCATATGCAGCCGTCTGGCACGGGGAAGGTTGCTACACTACAAGCCTGCCCTCTCTCTGAATAGAATATACCGACACATTCCCTGTATCGATTGCCAGCTCCACCCTTGTGGTCTCGCTGGATGGAGATCAAGAGACCAAGCTCCTTGAGCGCTGCCTGCCTGGAGAACATGCCGAGCTGAAATTACAGCACTTAGTCCCTGTGTAGGGTTCTCTACGAGGCATTCTGGAAACCCAGGTGTATTATCCTGGCCAGCTCCATGGTCCCCTCCCTGCTGGTCCCTGCATGGTAGACTCAAGGGGCCAGAGCCTCAGTTGCTATAAATTGGTGTGTCTCCCTTGAAGTCAGTGGATTTACACCTGCTGAAGATTTGACCCTCCTGGTCCTTGAGCAATCTTGAGCCCAGAGACTAATGGTGTCCAGCCTCTTGCGTTAACCCACATTAACCTTTTGTGGCTTTTTGACCCTCTGTAAGTGGAGAGATTTATGATTCTTCTACCACCTCCAAGGTGGAGGAGTTGGTCCGTTAGCTCAAGCAGCTGTGTCTCATGTGTTTAGATCCAGAGGGACCAGGTCCAGTCCCTGTGGACGAACCATCATAACACAAGGAAGGGGAGCGTCTCTCCCTAACTTGCTGCATCCAATCAGGGTTCTGAACTCGGTGTGCAGCCGGAGATCTGACATTGTTCTCAGATCTCCTGCTGGGCTCTGAGGCTCATAGACTTTGCAAAGCAACTCCGAAACAGTTCCGGTGAAAGGCCTGGTGTACACTAAAGAGTTAGGTCGGCCCAGCTCCATTGCTGAGGGCTGTGAAAAATCCACACCCCTCAGCAACGTAGTTAACCTGACCTAACCCCCAGTGTAGACAGTGCTAGGTTGGTGGAAGAATTCTTCCATCAGCCAAGCTACCGCCTCTTCAGGACGTGGATTACCTGTGCCTATGGGAGAACCCTTCCCATTGCCGTGGGGAGTGTCTGCACAGCAGCTGGGCTGCTGTAGCATTTCAAATGTAGACAAGCCCGAAGACTGAACGTGCCCAAGTGCTAAGTAGTTTGCTATATAGGGAAAGGTTTAAATTACCGTACAAAGTACAGCCAAGATTCCCATCCCCCGAGCCCTTGGGCTTGAATTTATTGTTGCCTCCATGTCTGTGTGTCTGTCTGTTAAACAGCCCGTTCCTAATTGCAAAGCGAACCGGCTCCCTTTGGCTGTTGCCCCTCTCACGGTGTACTCCGAGGAGGACGTGTTATGCCTCTGACCCTGCCAGGGAACCCCCCAGTATTTGTGCAGGGTTAGGAGATCATCTTCCCCAGGGGAACTTTCTGCTGCAGTGCAACAGCTGGCTGGTGAGGTGGGGGAGGGGGACTCTCTTTTGCAAATTTCACGCTGGAGCAATTTGCGTTCCGTAATTAATGCACATTGGAATGCATAATTACAAACAGAAACAAATCACGCTTCCCGGCGATTAAAAATCAAGCGGGGGAAGTATTCCAAGGGGCGAACCTCAACCGGCACGCGGCTAAGAACCATGGGGAACGCTTCGGGGTGAGTCTCCACCCCGAGCTACCGTAGCCCCAGGGAGAGCGCCAACCTCTTCCTCCGGAGACAGAAAAGGGTGCTCCCATCTCTCCGTGGCAACGAGTCTTTCTTAAAGCCAACCCCTGATGCCTCAGCAGGTGGAGCCAGAGGCAGCAGCTCCCGAATCAGGCCATGTCTACACTGCCTGGTCTATGCAGCACAGCTCCAGCGCTGTATCTGTATCAGCATAACCCTGTACTCTAGATCCAATCCGCAGTGACTGAAAGGGCTTTTCCATCCCTGTCGGAACGCCAGCTCCTCGAACCACCATAGTTAGGTCAATGGAAGCATGTTTCTATCAGCATAGCTGTGTCTACACTGGGGGTTAGGTGGGCGTAGCTCCGGTGCTCTGGATTTTCACACCCGAAGCGCCAGAGCTATATTGACCTATACTGTAAGTTTAGGCCAGGCCAAAGTCGACAGAAACTATGGGTGTGACTCTAAAGCAGGAGCCTCTCCAGCGCCCCTGGAAGTCAATGGAAGGATCCTCATTCACCTCAGCGGGAGCCCTGTTGAAATGGCCCGACCCCTTGGAACGAGAGGCGTCTCTATTTCAACTACGCAAGGCACTGTCCATGCTCATCAGTGGCTTTCCGGCCCGGCACAGGGAGAGAATTAGGCCGGAGAAAAGCCGACGAGCAAAGGCAGTGTAGGGATTGAAGCCAGGGCAGCAAGGAGAAACTTTGGCCACAACTGCAGTCAATGAACCTTTCCCCCTTTTGTTTCTGCCTGTTTGCACAGCTCCTGTTACTCTTCCATTGGGCCGCACAGACTAGAAATGGGGCTTGTATCTGTACAGCCACAATTATTGTGAGCCTTATTTGTCCAGAGCATTTAACAACAAAATGGAACCCGTGTGAGAGGCATCTGTCCCTTTATATCCATGCTAGGAGTATGAACCGAAAAAGGTTGCTGCAGCCTCCTCTGGTGCCTTATGGGTAAGACTTGGAGGTCATGGAATCCCTGATTTCCAGGGACCTCTGTGACAGTCTCTGCTCCAGCCCCAGGGGCTGCAGGACTCTGGAGCTGACCGCCAGTGGGGTCCTGGCAGGGTTCCAGCAACAGGCGACAGCAGCAACAGGCGACAGGGCCCCCCCCCCCTGCAAAGTTCCAGCAACAGGTGACGGACTCCCGAGGGGGCCCTCCTCAGGGTGCCAGCGACGGGCAACAGCCTCACGCGGGGAGAGGGGGACTCAGGGGGTCCTGTTTTCTCTTTGGAAAATATAGTCACCCTGCAGCTCTCAACCGCCATAGGGGGAAAGGGGAACGCCCCAGCTCCCAGCCACCACGGTGGTGGGGGAAACCAGGGAGCCGCAGCAGCAAAAGTCGCAGACAGGTCACGGCTTCCGTGAATTTTTGTTTATCGCCCATGACCTGTCGGTGAGTTTTATACAAATAACCATGACAAAATCTTAGCCTTACTGATGGGGAGCAGAAGCTTTGGGCTCCAGTGTTGCCAGTCACGGCCCTTTCCCCACTGCTAGACACGCCCTCGCTATCCCTGTCCTGTGAAAAGAGGAGGTGTCGCACTCTGCTGTCATCATTTCCTTGCCCACATCTTCTGGATAGAGAAGGCTTCTGCCTCTCCCGCTGGTCCTTGTTTCTTTGCACTGCCCCTGCTCCAGTGGCTGCACCGAGGATCCCAGTCTCTCATGGTCCATTCAATAGTTCAGCAGAGGGGGAAGCAGTTGGAGAGGATGGAGTGGCCTTTGGGAGCTCACTGCCTGGTGCGTCTGCGTTTGCCCTCCAGGGAGGCTGCACGGCCTGGGGGAATGACAGCAATCACTCAAATGAATTAAGTTTTCTTTTAAGGAGCTAGCGCAGCAGAGGGGAGGGACTGAAGCAGGTGGCAGAAGCTTTTCATTACCCAGCTGAGAAGCTACAGGACTATCCTGGCCCTTTGTGGCTTTGCACCGTGAGCAGCCAGAGTTCAGCTGTCGTCGTACAGCGAACGGCCTGATGCCCAGGCATCAATCAGACCTGGCAGCTTGCGTCCGGAGAGGCACCTGGCTGGGTAGCCAGCTCGGGAGCAGGGATCTCCTGGACTTTTATTATATGTACGGCATTTTGCTCGCACAGAAAATTGATTTTCTTTTTTAAGCACAAAATATAGCAGTTTTATAACCTTTCTTCTGCTTGACAGAGGCCATTTATAACCTGCCTTCACTGCTACATGTGCAGGCTCTGAGCTAACTCATCTTCAAGAACTCAGTAATGCATTTTTAATTGTGAGCTGTTCTTAGGCGAGATTTATTTTTTCCGAGGACTGGTCCTTTTGTTGTGTTGTGGGTTGTTTTTTGTGAGGTTTTCTTTTTTTTTTTTTTTGGTTCTGGTTTTTGATAAAAGAAAATAAATAAATAGCAAAGGTGGACTCGGAAAGCACTTTAATCAGGGTGGCAGATGATTGATGGCATTAGCTGCCTGCTGGCTTTAATCTTTTGGGACAGGGAAAGCCAGCCGGAGAATTGAAATTAAAACCCGGAGCAGAGCCAGATCCCTAGCTTGTGCAAAGCGGCCAGCTCCGTTGGCTTCAGTGGGGTTACTCTGATTGAGCACCGACTGAGGATCTGTCCTCCTGCAGTGGTCTGTCTTCACTGCCAGCCAGGAAGGCTGCCCCCTGGCGAGAACTGCTGCAGAGCCCCGCCTGCCTGCTCCAAAGAGGCACTGGGCTGCTTTTGGGGAATGATTTTAAACGGGGGCGGCGGGGTTTGAGATCCCCAACCATTAATAAAATGCACGTGCAGGCTTAAACAAATGGCAAATACCCAGCCAAAATCCCCACTGCTTTCAGTGGGGCCAGGATCAAACTCACGGGAGTCCATTTAATTGGGATGCCTTCTACAGGCAGGGGGAGGGATAGCTCAGTGGTTTGAGCATTGGCCTGCTAAACCCAGGGTTGTGAGTTCAATCCTTGAGGGGACCATTTAGGGATCTGGGGCAAAAATCGGTCTGGAGATTGGTCCTGCTTTGAGCAGGCGGTTGGACTAGATGACCTCCTGAGGTCCCTTCCACCCCTGAGATTCTATGATTCAGTGTCAAGCATTTCCATTTCCTAGCACGAAGATGCCGTCCAGGTAAAGGACTCCAAGGAGAGAGGCAGGAGCAGGCTCTGAGTGGAGCGTGCCAGGAAGATACTTGCAATGGCTCGTTTCACCAGAAGGTCCCAAAGCCCTTTGCCAAGGGGGTCAGCATCATTAGCACCGTTTGCCTGAGGCACAGGCCAGGGGCAGAGCCTGGAGTAGAACCCAGCTCTCGTACGTCCCAATCCAGTGCTCGTCCCGGTCCACATGGGCTCCCCAGGTGAACTTGCACTTGTGGAGACCTGAGGTCAGGTTTTCGTGTGTCCTCCGTTAATGCTGATGACAGACCTGAGTTCACTGGTGTAACGCCGTCCACCTCGCTGGAGTGGAGCCTGATTCCACTAGGAATGAACGTGGCTCCCCAGGGAGGAGAGCTAACTCACAGCAGGGAGCTGCGTCCCTGGCACTGGCTTACCTGTTGGTCACACCATCACCTCCGGCAGGGGAAATGCACCCAGCCCCGGAACCAGCTCGCCTTAACATGTCCCCTCTCTCTGCAGTGCCCGCAGGAGCTGAGGCCCATGAAGGACGGCACTGGCTGCTACGACTATGCCAAGGGGATCGACTGTTCGGATGGCTTCAATGGTGGCTGTGAGCAGCTGTGCCTCCAGCAGACCCTTCCCCTGCCATATGATCCCTCCTCCAGCACCATCTTCATGTTCTGCGGGTGAGTCTCCTGGAACCATTGCGTCAAAGGGGTTCTGCAGCTTGAACGGAAGACTTGAGCAGCTGGTTCCTCCTCTACTCTCTTCCCTTCCCCTGCATTCTTCTGAGCCACGTTTGTGTCTGTACTCACGTGTCTCTATCTTTATCTGCATGGTCGGACCTGTGTGGCATGGAGGGAGTAGAGGAGTATATCCGCTCAGAACAATGGCGGAATTGGCCTGTGTGTGTGCACGTGTGCACATGTGGAAGCATAATTCTGTTCTTGCTGCACATCCATGCAAGAGCTTGATGTCCCAGTTATGCATCTGTGAAAATATACCAGTAACTGTATGTGCCGTGTGCCCCCATGGGGGGAAGATTATTCACATGGGGGCAACAAGTAGCGATCGAATGAACGTGCAATTTTTGATGGTGAATGTCCGTGCCTGCTGGCCTGCAGTCTAAGCACATGGAAATGATCTGTGTGCAGACGGACAGTTCTCACTCCTACAGGAGTGTGTGTGTGTGTGTGTGTGTGAGAGAGAGAGAGAAAGTGACTGTACAAGTCAGTCCATGTCTTGTTATATAAACCCCAAACTTTTTTGTGTCGGGTTGTTGTGTGTGTGTGTTTTATTTTATTTTATTTTATTTTATTTGCTGTGCATCTCTTTAAATAGAGTTTCATCCCAGAGCTTGGCCAGGATCCTAGAATCCTATGTGATTTAGCATTTTTTCTAAGGAAAATCTCCCCGACTACAGAACGTTCCAAAGGGAGCTCTGTGATTATCTGGCTTTACGCGGCAGGGCTGCAAAAATAGCCATCCATCACACAAGCCATCCTTTGCAGTGCCCTGGTTTAGAGGCTGGGCAGATTGTATCCCTTTGTAAAGAAATCAAGAACGTAGAAAGAAAGAAATCATAACATCACACAATAAATGAACAGTAAACTAAGATTATTGGCTACACCTTTGCTAATGCATATCTGCATTTACACATACTTGTGAGCACATGCATTAGCCGACTTCAGTCCTCCTATCTACAGGGGAAGAGGTGGGAATGGGAAGGTGGGGGAAGGGAGCAAGAAGCCATTTAGTGAAGGAAACATCTGGGCCCAGGAGGGTAGCAAAAAAGTGCAGCGGGAGAAGGATGTACAGCAGCGTGCACTGAAATGGAGGGGTGCATCCTGCACTTAGAACTATGGCATCTGAGTGTCTACATGCCACCGTTCCCTAATATACATGACTGCAGGCTGACACGCAAGGAGGAATGAGAGGGGCCTTCTGGCTCACAGCAAACTCTTACATGGGTCACAGCCCGAGAGCAAAAGCCATCACAGAACCCCGTACCCAGCCTTGGTGACAGTGAGGTTGCAGAGGCAATCTGAGGTATCTCAGCACCCAGCCTGGCTCAAGGCAAAGGCCAAGTGGCTCCCAGGCAAGTGGGAAAGTAGCGGGATACCCCATCCGCAGATGCAGAGGCATAGAGTAGAGGGAGACTTGCAGCATCTGGCTAAAACTGGTGGGTGGTGGAGAGGAAGAGGGCACTGAAGAACAGAAAAGCCACTCCCCTAACTAGAAAAAAATGCAGGGAGCATTGATGGGCTCCTGCCCTGTTAGGCCTTTGCAGACATTGCTGCCCTTCTTGCTGGGGGAGAAGTGTTGTGCTTGGTAAAGGCAGAGTGGCTGCACCTCTGTGTGTTCATAATAGCCATTGTTCCCGTTTGGGTTTGCTTGGAGGGAGGGAGGGAGCCTGGGGTGTATGTGTGTGTGTGGGAGGGGAGTGGGGGGGGAGGGATGTTTCCAATTTCTCCCAACATGTGTGCTTCTGGGGTCCAGCCGGAATCTACAGCCAGGAAGCTGGAGAATCCCCTCTCCCGCCGTGCTGCTTCTCTGGAGAATGCTACTTTCAGGCCATGAGCTGCATTATACACAAAGCCTTCATGCATCACTGCCCTGAAGTCAAGTCAGCTGGAGAGGGACTGGCAGGACAGGCCCCAGAGTGTATGTGCCAGCCTGGTCTATCACTACTTTCCTCTGGCCCGGCTCAGACAGCACCAATCTCTTTTCCTCTCGGTGCCCCGGAGAAAGTGGCATCACAATGTCCACCATCCTTCCTGTAAGCACCGGGGGGACCTATCAGCCAGCAGCAGGAGCCCGGCGGATCACAATCAAACGGGGATATTTCTAATATCCCCTGTGCGTTAGGGTCCCAAAGCCGAGTTCTCCACCAGCTCCGGCAGGCAGAAAAGGGAGCATAGGTGCCCTAGAACAGGCTTCCCCCAAACTTCCCGGACACATTCTGCCTCTTGCCTGGTGGCCGCCGCCGCTCAGAAAAGCACTTTGACCTTCAAGGAAATGTGAGTCATGCTTTGTGCAGTGAAGAAGCAAATTCCTAAAAGTAACTCCGAGTAACACCTGTCAGCTCCTGACACATCCAGGTGCTCAGACGGCAGAGATCTCGCTGAGCCCCAGCCGTTCACAGCTCCCAGGGGACCCAGCTTTCTCAGCCACTTTCTTTCCTCTCATTTTTCCCCTTACTTTATTGCTTCGCTGCTTGGAATGATTGTGTTACAAAGAGAAAACACACAGCCTTCACAGCTGCTACGCAGGGGTTTTGGGAAGCGGGGCAGGTTCGGCAGGGAAGTGGATAAACAGCAAGGCTCTGCATTCCAACAGAATGTGACACGTACGCAGGGAAGGCAAGCAAAACTAGTTCAGTTGGGCCAAGCAGATACCATGTGATGAGTACAGGGTAAAGCATTAGTTGTATTATAACTACACCTCCAGGGCCGCATAGTGCTAGGCACTGTACAAACAGTGACCGGTAGGCCCTAGCCTGAGAAGCTTGTAGTATAAACAAGAAAGGCCAAAAAAGGATGGAAGACAGGCAGCACTATTATCCCCATTTTACAGTTGGGAAATCGAGGCTCAGAGAGATTGAGTGACTGGCTCAAGGTGACGTGGAGCCTATGGCAGAGCTGGGGATTGAACGCAGATCTCCTAGCCCCAATTCAGTGCCTCCTCCACAAAATCATCCTTCATGTCTTGTGGGAGCAGTTTTTTTATTTCTGACTGCACCACAGGAACCCATGTGTAACCGGGGGCAAGTCACCTCACCCTTCCCCTGCCTCGGTTTCCCCATCTATAAAAGGGATGACAATACTTGCCTCCTTTGCAAAGTGATTTGCAAACTAGAGCTGCAAAGTGTTGTAGAAGAACTGGGAATTAACAGTGGGAGAGAGGAACAAAAAACCTTGGATTCACATCTCTGGAGACAGAACAACTAAATAAAAACAGGGGCGGTGTCCCTGGCTTACTTGTGCTGTTGGCTGGGGGGACGTTGGCGTGGGTGTTTGTACAAGTATTGGGAGGTAGTGTGTGAAATAAAGCAGCTAAATAGACGATGTGCGTTGGTGCCCAATTCTGCCATCAGGCACAGGGCGTCATTCCCATTGATTTGTGAGCATCTGCCCTGGTGGGTGGGGACTTGCTACCTTGGGAAGGGCAGGATGTTTGAGCTGAATTCTCTTTCCTCCGCCACCTGACCGAGGCAGCTAGAACATATTGCCTTGTGACCCTGGTACTAGCGTTCCTATGCTGCCAGGCCTACCCACAGGGAGGCCCAGAATAGGCACTGCTGGCACCAGTTGCAGCTGGCAGCCAATGCGGATGTCAGCCCTGCTGCGGCTGTCCTTGGTGCTGAAGAAAGCTGCTATTGATGCTGCAAGAATAACAAGGATTGGTAACGTCCAGGCCGCAGCTGTTGGTCTCCAGGAGCTCTCCCCAGCCTAGGTTTTGAGTGCCAAGCCTGGAGCTAATATTCTGCTGGCTCTCCAGGCCTGGTGCACCCGCCCGGTGCAGGTTTTAAGTTATGTGACTCCCTGGAATAGTTTGCTGCACCCTGGTTCCCCAGATCCTCATGGAGTTCCTTACAACAGGGGTTCTCAGACTTTTGTACTGGTGACCCCTTTCACACAGCTAGCCTCTGATTGCGACCCCCCTTATGCATTAAAAACACATTTTTATATATTTAACACCATTCTAAATGCTGGAGGCAAAGCAGGGTTTGGGGTGGAGGGTGACAGCTCGCGACCCCCCATGTAATAACCTCACCGACCCGCTGAGGGGTCCAGACCCCCAGTTTGAGAACCCCTGCCTTACAATCAGCTGGCTTGCTGTACTTCGATTGTGCTTATCATCCTGACTCTCCTATCCCAAGAAGAGTCTTTCTACAGCAGGGTTCATGTCACTACAAGCCCTGTTTGGGGGTTGGGTATTGCGTGCGTGTGGCTCTGTCTCTCTCTGACCTAGTTTGTGTTCTTTCCCAGCTGTGTCGAGGAATACAAACTCGCTCCAGATGGCAAATCCTGTCTCATGTTGTCTGACATCTGCGAGGGCCCCAAGTGCTTGAAGCCGGACACCAAATTCAACGACACCCTCTTTGGTGAGATGCTGCACGGGTACAACAACAGGACCCAGCATGTCAACCAAGGCCAGGTGTTCCAGATGACTTTCAGGTACTGCCCCATCCCCTCGCTGGGTCCGGTAACATGGTAGATTTGCAAGACGTACCCTGATGATATTGAAGGTCGGAAAGGGAGGTGTCAAAGGTGAGGGTGGTGGGAAGCTTAGCTGTCAAGAGCTCTATCTTGCAACGTTGACCTACGAGAGCTGGGGGCAACTCATAGAAAATAGAGGTGGGGAAAGAGCTGAGAGGTTGTTTCTGTCTGAGGTATGTCACATAGCGGGGCCAGAACTTCAGCTGGTCTAAACCAGCTTAGCCCCATTGACTTCAAAGGATCTATGCTGATGTACATCAACCGAGGGGCTGGTCCAGTGGGAGCTACTCCACATCCACCCAGCCACTCCAGGGTCCGATGCAGGGTTCTTCCCCACAAAGTGTTCTCCAGTGGCCTCAAAAGCGCTGAGGCCTCACGACTCCCACAGACTTCAGTCAGAGTTGCGTGTGCTCTGCATCTCTTACAGTCCAGCCATGCGGCTTTCTCCAGTCGAGTGTAAAATCTCCCCTGTGATGTATCCGTGCTGAATTCTGGCCTTTTGCTATGACGATGGGGACTGTAGAACCAGTACGACCTCCATGGAGCTGCTCGGCTCCTTTCTGCACTCAGAAAGCATTGGCAAACCGAGCCCTCGGGGGTTCTCAGCAGCGCGCGCTTTGGTGTCTGCAGAGCAGCAGCCTTTGCCGGAAGTGAGAACTGACCGTGCGCGAAGGCAGTTTTCCTAGCACGTTTTCCTTCAGTTCCCCTCCCCTTGGTGGGGCCTTTTGAACAGAGACAGGAACACAGATTGGAAAGCTTTGCCGTGCGCTTTGTTTCCTGATGGCCGAGCAGGCCTGGGAGATTCATGAATCCTGCCATCCTAAAGAGCCCCTTGTGTGACGACCGCAATCTCACATAAGCCCTCCCTGCGTCATAACCAGCTCCCGCCTGTGCTGCCGTCCTCTGGGCTCCAAGCCGCCTCTTGCTGGGGCTTTAATTTCCTCTCCCGCTCCTGTAATAGAGTGGCCTTTCCTTGCACTGCGCTAGGGCTGGGGGATTTGTTTAAAGGCAGCCTTCCCCTTGCCCAGACAGCAGCCTGATTGAGGGGGCTGTTTATTGCTGCCTGAAAGGAAACGCAGAGCTCAGGGACTCCGAGGCAGACGGGTTTCTTCCTTCGCCGCTACCGCAGCCAGGATGGATTCTGGCTCTCAGACGAAAGACGCTTTAAAAAAAAAGGAATAACAACAAACATGAATCCTTAAGGAGAGCACTGCCTCCCTCCCCCCCGATCCAGCTTGGCTCCCATTCTGTTTGAGCCACTCGGTCTATACTGGGCCTAGACAGCCCCGGGGCCTCCTTTATCTGACCCCGCCAGGTGCTTCCACTTGGTGTGGGGATTAAAAAGCAGGCGAGAAACCGTCTTCCAGGCTAAATACCAGCCATAAAGCCAGCAAGATTTTATAACTCCATTTTAGTTGGGAGACACTTCCCTTCATTCCTGGCTTCGGTGGCCAGCTGGCTTTGGGCTCAAGCAGTGCAAGAGACCACCCAGCCTCGGGGCTTTGTGCTAAGAGACTCTTCCTGGTCCAGTGCTGATTCAGCGTCAGGCCCAACCCAGGGCTGGACGGGGAGACCCGATTCGGTTCTCTTCTCCCGCGGGCTGGTAGTCCCGCCCAAATCAAATCATAAGGCCATGCCTGCTGTACTGTGAGCTGATGTCTCAGCCAAAGAGGGTGCCCGATGCTGTTCTGGGTGTGTCAGGCCCTCTGGGATGGCAAGGGGGAAGCCCCACCCCCACCACAACAGTTTTGCCTATGTAATATTTTCCATTTATGGCTGGATTTTCCCACTGCGCTCTCGTAAGTTTAGCGCCGACACCATTGGGGATTTTTCCCTTCGTACCGTTGCATGGTGAGGGACGCCCCTGGGGGAAATCCCCCCTTCTCCACTCCGTCTTCATCAGCAGGTGCCTTCCACCTCAATCCAGAACGGTGCCACATTCACTGGACTCCAAGGAGTGTGGTTTCTTTGCTTGCACCTGCTGAGACATCCCAGGATTTGGTGTGATGCAGCTGAAGTTCTCCCAGTCATCTGAGAACTGCCCTTTTCCACCTGTCCCCTCCCCCCAGTGCATCACACCTGCCTCCCAAACATTCCAGGTGTCAGAGTCCAAAAAGCCACCGACCAGTGGAGAGGCTGAAATACCTCAGCTGGTTCCAGGAGCTCTAGCTACCAGGCCAAGATTCAGCTGGAGGTTCCCAGGCGAAGGAAGGATGCCAGTGGGAGGTGAGACCATAAACACGCTTTCCACATCTGATGTGAAACCTGCTCAGAACTCTGCATGCTCCCCTTTGTAACACTCGCAGACTGTGACTGCAGTCAAATCTCCTGCGTCAGGCCTTCAGAGAGTTGCTTGCAGGGGTCAGGGAAGGTGTATGCTGGGTGGGAGGGCGTAGCCTTTTGAAGCATCAGGCTTGGCCACAGCTGGAGACAGGAGCACGGACAGGGAGGGCCAGTGATCTGAGGTGGCCCAGGAAAGCTTCTTCCTTAGGGTATGTCTGCCCTTCCAGGTGGGGTTGTAATTCCCAGCTCAAGGAGACCTAACTTGTGCTAGGGTCTCATGGAGCTCAGGTGCTAAAACCAGATGGTAGCTGTGGCAACACGAGCGGCAGAAAGGGCTAGACACCATGTGTCTAGACCTAGCGTCTCCGACACGTATGTGCTTGGCACAGCCGCCTCTCCCGCTGCCATGGCTCCCTTCTAGTTTTAGCACCTGAGCTCCTCACACAAGTTTGTCTCTTTGAGCTAATTTCCCTTCCGTTGCAGAGGCCCGGGGCCCTGGGGACACCTGGCTCGCTCCTGTTCTCTGCCTGTGGCACACACCGGTTCAGTCTCCTGAGCAGCGAAATGCGTCAGTCTGACCCGAGCTATTGGGTCATGGACAGGAGGTCAGACTAGGTGGCTTTAAACTCTGTCTGCATCCTGGGCACGTGAGTTGTGGGTTTCCAGCACCACTGCCATCACCGGGATAGCTCCTACCACAATCTGCCTGGGACATAACGCGGGGGATGAAACTATATCCAAATCCAGACAAAAATTGCCCATGTGCTTTGCAGGCAAGGAGCCAGATCCTCGGTTGGTGAAAATCAGCATGGCTTCATTGAAACCAGCAAAAGCTATGACAGTTAGACCGGCGGAGGATCTGGCCCTGAGCCCAGCTGCTGTATAGGACAGGGACAGAACGGCTCTGGGGCGAAAGCAACACCGGAGGGCCGGAAGAGCCGGCAGGCGTGGTGGCTAAATAGAAGAGGAGGGATTGCAGTATCCACTGAGAATGGAAAAGAGAGGTAGTACCCGCAAGGGGTGAATGCCTGGGGAAAGGCGGGTGGGAGTCCTGCTGTACTCGTTCCTGCTCACGTCTATACTATTATCTAATATACGTGACTCAGTATAATATGCAGCCTTCTCAGTACCCAGGATACCAATGTCTTGGGCTTTAGAGATTGTTCCCCGGGGTGGGGAGGCCGGCGCTGGCTTTGCTGCCTATTTAAAATTAGACTGTTTGTTCTGAGAATATTGGCTAAAAATGAGACACTCCGCCCGCCCACACACAAATGTGTTCAGCCCCCTCCCCTGGAGTCCCTCTGTCTGCTCTCCGTGGAGGGTTATGGTGTAGAAACACCATTACATCATCCTCTAACAAGGGCCGGAAAGGAGGTTAATGGAGAAGAAATTATTAACTAAAAGATGTAATTTGCCTCTGATTTTCATATATATTCAAGAACCTCTCTGAGCATTAAGACGCCAGCTGTTCAAGAAGCCCTTAATTTGGTGCATTTGAAACATAGCAGGAAACTCCCTAATACCAGGGATTAAAAGCCTGTTTCGGCAAAGTAGGAGCAAGAACCTGCTATCAGAACAAAGGGCTGAGTATTTTAAAGGCATTTATCGCGGCTGGGATCCCTTAGTTATGCAGAGGTGACAGTCCTTTAAATGCTGCATATTTTCCATGTTGTCATATCTGCAGTGTCCTTAATAAAGAGTATAGTTTCCATCCACCTAGCATGGCAGCCCAGTGTTGGGGGAAGCCGTTGTGCAGCTAGAAGCTTTGTCCGTCACGTCTTAGCCTGGCTGTCCCCATCAGTCCCAGTTCCAGGGTCTGGTGGTAAGAGCCAGGCAGCTAGATGTGTCACCCTTCAGTGTTGGAGTGTCCCACTGCCACCCAGTCCTCGGCAGCAGGCCCTGCCCTCTGGTTGCTGGATACGCCTTTCCATCCAACGCGCAGCATGAGATGAGGGACTGTGCTGGAGTATGGGCAGGCTCCTCATATGGCGCTGAAGGACTGGGACGGAATGTGGCCCCCTTCAGAACTAGATCAGGTAAAGCATTTGGTAGGATTACACCCCCGGCTGGAGCAGGTGAATCAGATTATTCCTGAGATCTTAGCCCTGTCCCTTAGTATCACCGTGTTACAGGCTCTCTTGCCTGCGCTTCCGCTTCCCCGTTCACCTAGCCGCTGAGGATACTTCCTGTTCATATACATCAGCGATGGGTAAGCTGCTAACGCGTGTGCATAGGCTGAGCAGCTCACGTCATTCAACTCTGAGGAGCAGCAGGCATATTTTACCCCGCAGGGATTATTAGAGCACCCTCACTGCGTGTGCCATGGTGATGAGCGTCTGTCCCTGTCTCAACATCCTTGAATGCCACCTTCTAGTTCATGGACAGTGGAGAGACACCGCTAACAACTCTGCACATAGCTCATTCCATTGCATAGCTGGGCTATCATTCATGAATTATTACTGTGTGTTATTGCATAGCCCTGTGGGTGTGCACAGCACTTAACAGACAAGTTAGAAGATAAGGTTCCTGCCCCAAAGAGCTTATGAGTAGAGCTGGTTGAGGTTTGGGGATTGAAAACTTGATGACTGTGTTTTGTCAACAATGACCGCTTTTGTGGGGGAAAAAATACAGTAAAAGTTTTGTTATCTGGTATGTTGGGGGAATGGGAGGTGCCGGTAAGTCAAATTCCGGTTAACTAAGAAGGAGGGAGTTTGGGTGCAGGAGGGGGCTCAGGGCTGGGGATTGGGGCACGGGAGGAGGTATGGAGTCTGGGAGGGAGTTTGGGTGCGGAGGGGGCTCAGGGCACGGGGTTGGGGCGCAGGAGGGGTTGCAGGGCACATGGTCTGGGAGGGAGTTTGGGTGCGGGAGGGGGCTCAGGGCACAGTCTTGGGGCGCAGATGGGGTTTCAGGGTGCTGGATCCGGGCGGTGCTCACCTCAGGCAGCTTCCCGCAAGCAGCAAAATGTCCCTGCTGCTCCTAGGCGGAGGCGCGGCCAGGCGGATCTGCACCCTGCCTCTGCCTGCAGGCGCTGCCCCCGCAGCTCTCACTGGCCACGGTTTCTGGCCAAAGTGAGCTGTGGAGCCATGCTTGGGGCGGGGTGGGCCAGGGTAGCATGCAGAGTTGCCTAGCCATGCCTCTGTCTAGGAGCAGCAGGGACATGTTGCCGCTTGCAGGGAGTCACGCAGAGCCGGGTAGGGAGCCTGCCGGCCCCTTGCCAACCGGACTGTAAACTGGACTTTCAATGAACATCAGAAATGCCAGTTTATAGAGCTTGGTCCAGGGCCAGATAACACTCCTTTTACTGTCTTTTGGATGAAAATATTCCAGGTTTTGACAAAACCTGGGCATTTTCAAGTGAAAACCCAAAATCCAAAACCCCAAATACCTTTTTTTTAAAATGGGAGGAAAAAAAATAATTTTCCAAAGAGCTCTACAGCTCAGGGATGGGAAGGGCGGGGAGCCCTGTCCAGTGGCTGAGCTGTTACAAAGTTGCTCCACCTGCCTGTTGCCTCTCACGTCTCTCCTGACACCTGCTGGGCTCCTGATTTCCAGCTTTGTGCCCTTCGTTCAAAGTAACCAACACGGAGTGCAGGGAGGCATGCCGAGCCTGGCGGTGCGCGTTTGAAAGAGCTAGGGAAGTGCCCTAAAGTGACCCTCTTACAATGTGTTTCCCTTCCTCCTTTCTTTCCCTTTGGCTGAATGCCGGGACGGCAGATGAAGGCTCTTTAATCACACTCCAGCAATCCGCTTTGCTCCCCTCTTTGAAGTTCCCCCAAGAGATTGTGAGCAACACATTCAAAACCATGCTTCTCCCCCCCCCCCCCCAAAAAAAATGTTACATTTGTGGAATATTCACAAATAAGCCTAATTCAAGAAAAATATCTCTCTATTCCACACACACCTCTCGGTTTGGGTGGGAGGCTTAGCAACAAATCCAGCTCACGAAAGGCTAGATTAACAGTGTTCCCCACGCCTTCTATCGCAATGGGGCACGGCCAAAAGCTATTGTAGTCCCCAAATTGCAGGGGGATTATCTTCCAAATGGTGTGTTTGCCAGTCCCGTCTGTGTTTTACGCCATCTCTTTGCTCCAAGGGAACAAAGATTTTTGTTTACGGGTTGTTTGGCCTTTCAAATTGTTGCTTTTAGGCAATTGGTATACAGAAATCCCAAATTACTGCTCCTGGAGGGAGCTTTGCTTGCTATATTGTTGATAGGTGGAGAATGAGATGTCAGCCCAACATGTAACTGTCACATAGGAAAAGCGCTTCCTGGGGAGTGGATTGGAAAGACCTTGCCCAAGTTGGTTGACCCTAAATGTGATCTTTCCCTTTCCCTTATCTTCTGCTGTGTCTTTTTTTTCCTCCTCCCTCAGCTCCAGGCTGGGGTGGGCCCCTAGCTCGCCTGATCTCCTGTCTTTGGCGGCAATGAACTCAGGCAGTTGCCGATTCTTTGGGTGGTGGGGATGGGAGATGTAGCCAATGCAGCTTAGGGGAGGAAGCGACATATTGTGGGGGTGGGGAGAAGGAAACGTTTCCGTGGCCATTTGATGGATGTGAGTGCAAAAAAAAAAACTGGTTGAAGCAGCTCAGGTTGTTGCGATGAGTCCTTGCCGAGATGAGGCAGTGATCAGAATACCGCTGTGATACGTGTGAATTAGCACACGGCTGTGTTTATGACATAATGGCACCAAGGCATGCGTGGTGTGTGTAAGCGCCTGTGGGTGTGTGTGTCTGTGCACACACATAGGAACGTGGTGCTTGGTCACTGCACTCCTCCCACAGCAAGAGGCGATAGGACTTTTGCTGTATCCCCTGGTGGATGCCAGTCCTGCCCTTGGGAACTCCTGTACCCAGTACCTCTCATTTCTTGTTAAGACACCGTCTCAGCCTCTGCTTCCCGGTGACCTGCCAGTAACACCGAGTTTCCACGCCGGAGAGCTGAGTGTGTCTCCCGGTTCCTCTTTAGAAAGCTCATGCTGCCCTTGTGCCCCCGGGAGTCAGTCACACACGCCGCCAGATCAGAATAGCACCCTTTGCCCCTCCCTTTGCACTGGTGCCGGTCACTCCACTAGTGCAAGGCAGTGGGGAACCAGGCCCACCGTGTGTAGATGTTCAGTGACGGGGCATGGATAGACTTGCTCCAACCTCTGCTGGCGGTCCCTGCCTAGAGTACAAAACACAGTCTAGTGGCTAAGGCCTGGTCTACATTAGAAAATTAGGCCGGTTTAACTACGTCAGTCAGGGGTGTGAAAAATCCACGCTCCTGAGCAGCATTGTTAAGCCAACCCAAGTCCCTTGTGGGCAGCGCTAAGTCAATGGAAGAATTCTTTCGTCAGCCTGGCTACGGCCTCTCGAGTCGGTGGATTACTCTGCCCTCGGGAAATGGTGTCTACACGGAAGCACTGCGCGTGTTAAGTGTAGACAAGCCCTCAGGCACTGGATGGGGGCTTGGAGTCCTGGGTTCTGTTCCCTGCTCCGCAGCGGGCTCCCTGGGTGACTGTGGGCCAGTCACTTAATCTCGCCTCAGTTCCCCAGCTGTCACGTGGGGATTGTAGCTCCCTGCATCATGGGCCGTTGAGGATAAAATCCACTAGTGATTGGGAGGTGCTTGGACACCACAGCGAACAGGAAGAGAAACAGGGCTGGGCCACGGAGAGTGGGGGATGGGGGCAAACATCTTAGAGCACTTGCTCAGGGAGAAGTGGGAACGGTTCTGCCTCACCTGCCTGTTAGCTTTGGGCACCAGAGTCCCCCAGGAGCAGGGAAGCGGAGGCTGGCTCCCCCCCGTGCTGACGCAGCGTTTCTTCCTGAGGGCGCAGCCTCGCGGGGGGGCCCCGTGCGGGGAACGCTGATCAAAGAGCACAGCGAGAGTGAGGGGCTTCCGTGTTCAGCGAAGAATTGCCGCCGCCAAAGCAGAGGGCCCCGCGAAGGGTTTTGTTTCAACAAAATTATGTTAATATTGTCAGGCAGCGCGCCGGGTCACTGAACCGATGTGGGGAATTGTCATAATATTGATGGGGAGTTTGACAAGTTAATTTTAAATCTGTCACTCCTTCCCCTCGCCGCCTCTCGTTCCGTAATAAAACTCCGCCATGATTGCGGGGCTTCGCTGACAGCTCCGCTGGAGCCTGCCTGAAGTGCCTGCCTGCGCTCCCCCATCACCGCTTCCCTCCCTCCTCCTTCCCCAGCAGCACACGCGTGTGCACCGAGCAAACCCCAGACAGAGCGCTTAGGCACCACATGTCAGGGTTCTCAGACAGCAGTTCTCCCCCCCCCCAAACCCTTGTCTCGCTGTGACTGCTGCAGTATGGATGGGGGGGATTTCAACGAAGGGGAATGCTGGAAGTCGGGAACCTTTATTTCTTGAAGTCCGGGATAGCTGCCGAAGGAGCTCCTGACAATAATGGAGCTCAGCTCACCGAAGGTCCAGTTCCCAGGGCTGCCCAAAGCTCCACAAAGCTCCACAAACTATTTGCTCTCTCTGGGATCTATTCAGACGGGCTGGATGTGGAAACACCTTGAAGATTTCGGTCATGTCCGAGGTCTTATTAATTAACACGCTGAGACACCCTGCAAAGGGAATGCGTCGGCAGGTTCTCTGAATAAGTCTGGCTGAGCTAGAGAGCTCACTGAAAGTCTTCTCCCAGCTTGCACTGGATCCGGCGTAAGGCCTGGGGTGGCTTCTTTGCCTCGCTGTCAGTCATTGCAAAGTTCTGCTCGGGGACTCCTTGGAAATACCCCCTGCACCTCCCAGCCTCAGCCGACAGCTGCATGCCAACAATCTCTCCTACCCAACTTCCAGGCTCCCCCTCCAAGCGGGCTGCAAAACTCACTCCTGCCCTGGATAGGTAGATGTGCATTGCTACAGGCCTTCGGGACTCTGCCAGGGGATGTACACTAGCCCACTGGTGAGTGTGTGTTACAGGTCCCCCTCTGCGCCAATCCACAGAGGATAGCCCTTTGTTACAGCCTCCAGCTAGGGAGCTTTAGCAGCTCCTGCTGCTAGCTCTGCCTGTCCCCAGCTCTGTCCCGAGTGTGTTGGCTGAGTTGGTGGCCATTACACACGCAGGTGTGATTTTCAAGTGAGCTGGTTGCTGTGGGTGAGAGCAGGCTGGGAGCCCTCCTAACCCACCAAACTGGCATCTCTATTTCCTGGTGCACCGTCAGAACCCATCGCTATTATTACACCTGCTGGCCCAGCCAAGATCACGGCCCCATTGTGCTCAGTGTTCCACATACCCATTGTCAGAGACAGTCTCTGCTCCACACAGCCTAGCTAGATAGGCAGTGGAAGGGGAAATTGGTGGGAGGTGACTTGCCCAAGGTGACACGGCAGGTCAGTAGCAGAGTCGGGGTAGAACCCAGATCTCCTGAGCCCAGCTCAGGTGCCTTTCCACTGGATCTTGTTGTGTGTGGATGTCTGACACGGGTAAATCTGTGGGTCAGGTTGCCTGTAGCTCCTATGCAAGTGAGTATGGGGGGTGGAGCAAGGGTAAGGTGCCACATAGGTGCCGAGCCCCAGGATCCAATAGGGGGCGCTGTTTATGAATGCAGGGCAGTTGCACACCCAAAGCAACATGGCTGGCATGGCCATACCACCCCATTCCCAGGTGCCTCGCAGTGACTGAACTGTGATGTTCGGGCCTGGTTCACATGGTAGCTCTTCAGTGAGCACTTCCTCAGCCCCCGTAGCATAATAAATGTAGTCTGTAACTATACTATAATTCCATTCATCCTTTCCCCTCATCTTCTCTTTGAAACACCTGAGTGCGGCGGTTATAATTGGGCTGTTTATTATTCCAGTGCCGGAAAGGTCTGCACCTCCCTGTACCCCAGATGGCTTGTTTACCTATTACCTTTCAGGTTTGGATAATGGATAGAGCTCCTTTCCGGTGGCTGGCTTCCATTTCATTCCCTTTATTATTTGTTGCTGTGATTACTATTCTATTACTGTTCACGACTCTGAAACCGCAGACGTATTGGTGACAGTTTTCCAGCCCAGCCTGATGCCACTGGCACAGCAGCTAAGAACTGGACCAAAGTGTGCTGGCTGACGTGGTAAATGAGTCTTTAGCAATTTAGCGCAATTGTGCTGTCCTCAGAGAAGCCAGATGTTGAATCCCATGCTCTATGCAGCCTTGTGCTGCAAAACCCACAGGTTTTTTTTTTAAACAGAACCCTCCTGCGATCCCCCATTAGGATCTCCATTTGTAAGTGCCCTGTCCTGATGCCTAGAGGAGAGGTGATAATCTGGCCTGCATGTCAATGTGGCCTGCAGATGAGCTCCCAAAGTCTAAGTCCCCCTGCCACAAATCCAGGCGTAATACAGGGGAACAAAATGTCACAGTAAACCCCGGCTCTGATCAGCCAGGACATTTGTCAGCAGTCAGCTCTTTGGTCCATCTAACCTAGCATCCCAGCAGGGCGGGGCTAGTATCTGATTGTACAGTGGTTGGCCAGCACTGCGACTCCTCCATAAAGCATCTAGACAGTGAGTATCCTGCTTGGTAACCTAGGGCAAGTCATATCACCTCCTGGTGCCCCAGTTTCCCTATCTGTAAAATGGGAATAATGGTACTGCGTGCCTTTGGAAAGTGCTTTGAAAAGTGCTCTGTAAGTGCTGGGTGGTATTATTATTATGCAATGTTCTACACGTGGGAAAGAGGAAGAGGGGGAGTTCCCTCCCAACCTGCTCCAGGAGAATCTGGTGTGCAAGCGCTTTGTTTACTCTTATTAACCTAATGCTGCTGAAGCCAATGGAGGCCCCTTAAATTGACACACCTGCCACCCCGCTGGCTTCAGTGGAGTCTCCGGTTTGTGAGAACAGACCGCGGCCATGTGGGCTGAAACAGAAGGTTCGCTGCGTAGCGCCTGGGTGCCTTGCAGGGACTGCTACGTTCAATATGGGGTGAGCAAAGCGGATGAGCACTGGAGGCTGTTCAGTCCTCGGCGCTCAGGCGTTGGGCGGGGAGAGAGCTAGTTCTGACAGAAGGAAAGAACCAGGATGCACTTTAGGTCTCACTCTGACAAACTCTGCTTGCCTTAGCTGTGCTGTCTGGGATGCTTCACTTTTAGGCTGGCTTTTAATTAGGGCCACCTTGTTACACCACTACAGCCGAGAAGGCCCTCCTCTCGCCCCACCCCCCTTCATATTTCAATCTACGCTAACCACTGGCCAGAGCTGAACAAAGTCCCTTCCCTCCATGTCCCCCTGCACTGCCAAATTCCCTCCCCTCCCCAACCTTCAGTGGAAAGGGCAGGGAACTGCATCCCAGAGCCTCTTCGCCTTCATCCTCAAGCACCGGGGCGTCACTGCAGTTTCAAGGGGACGTGATTCTCCAGGCCTCCCTCAAGCCTTTTGCAGAGTCAGTTGCCGCAGCGGGCTAGAGACAAGGCAATATGGAGCTGGCAGCGAGCTGAACTTACGCATCAGAAAGGAAATCCCACCTCTGCTTTGAGCAGGTTAAGTATTGGAGGTTTTGTGGCATTAAATAGGAAAATGAAAAACGCTGTCAGCACAGCACCCCCTATCGTTCAGTTTAATATTACACTCATTTTATTGCATACTGCCCCTCAGTTTTTCAAAATTAACACCCAGTGGAGGAGAATGGGAACAGATCACACCTCTCGGAGCTATTATTCCAGGCTGTCTCCAGACACAAAGATGTGTCTACACTAGACTTTTTTTTTTTTTTTTTTTTTAAATCTAGTGTCGTGTAATCCAGAAGACAACACCAGTGGCTCTAGAAAAAAGAGGTGCTTAAAAAAATCATACCTGACATTTTAATTAACGTTTTTAAACACCACTTAGCACCTAGTGTAGTCAGGGTTTAACACCTTAAAAAAAAAACAGTTAGCTAGTCCTGGTTAAACTTGGCGGGCCTGTCATGTCCCCCCTCCCCCCTATGGTGGTGCTAATTGGGTGTTTTAAAAAGTGTTAATTGAAATCTATTGGCAAACACAGGAAAAATCAAACCGCCTTTATTCTGAGGCGAGGACGGCCCATGCTGGGTTACCCTCTGGTCATGTTTTTAAAGCTTTCTTTGCAACCATGCGGACTGGCAACTTAATTTTTCAAATGGGAGCTTAGATTCTGGAAAATGACTTGACAGCAGGGGGTGAATATTGATGCAGATTCCATGAAATGTGCCAGTTCCCACCAGGAGCAACGAAGAGAGCTAAGGAATCTGTCTCAGGTACGTCTACACTGCAGCTGGGAGTGAGCCTCCCAGCTCAGGTAGAGAGACTCGTGCTAGCTCTGCTTGAACTAGCGCACTAAAAATAGCAGTTTGGACGTTAGGCCATGAACTGAGACCCAGGGGGGTCAGTGACTATTATGGATCCTGCCCGGAATGTCAGTTGGCAGGCCACAGGGCATCCCCAAGGCACCTCTCCTTTCACTTCCTCTTGTGGATGTACCATATGAAATGATAGGAATAGACTTGATGCGACCCCTGGATTAGAGTGTTGCCGACTTCTGGCACATCTTCATCATCCTGGATTATGGCATGAGATACCCCAAGGCCATTCCACTCTGATTGACTAATGCAGCCACCATAGCAACTGAGTTAGGGAAACTATTTTCTTGAGTGGGACTTCCTAAACGAATTCTGAAAGACCAAGGCTCAAATTTCACATCCTGGTTGATGAAGGAACTGTGCAATCTATTGAAAGTAAAGATACTGCGACCATCAGTCTACTATCAGCAAACAGCTGGCCTACTAAACCGTTTTCATAAAACGTTAAATGTTGAGGGCGTTTGTGATCGCAGACCCCAAATATTGGGACCAACTATACCCACCCTGTTATTGAGCATCCAGGATGTCCCTCAGTCATCCATGAGCTTTTCACCTTTTAAGCTCTTGTATGGAAGACAAGCCACTTAATCTCTCATTATATTGAAACAGCAGCAGGACAAAAAGTGAAGGAAAGCCCTCCCCCGGAAAATGTGGGGTTGTAATCCATCAGGTGCTTCAAGCAATGTTAGATGTAGAAGTGGTAGAGGTGTCCTACAATGAGTGGAGAACCCCCCTCACCTGGGTCTCTAAGTCAGATGGGCCACTACGCTGCTGTATAGACTTCTGCAAAGTCAATGCAATATCCAAATTTGAGGTCTGCCCCATGCTAAGGGTAGGTGGGTTAGTTAGTTGTGACCCTAGCCCTGGCCCCAGCTGCCACATGCACAGGGAAGAAAGTGAACTTTGAGCTTTTCCTGACTGGTGACTCAGTGACACTCACCACCAGACAGCGAAATCTGGAGCCAGTCCTGGGGTTTCCCATCCTGAGGAGCAGTTCTGCCCTCAGTCATGGGATACCCTTCTCAGAGCAACAGTCTGCAGCGCAGCCCAGAGGTGCGATCGGACTGCTGCTCAGGCGTGCTGATTCCCAGTCCTTTGCCGCCAATGGAAAGACATGCATTGACTTCAGTGGACTTTGGATCAGGCTTGTGCTTAGGAGAATTTCCCTTCCATAAAGCAGAGAAGCATATGCTTTTCCTCCCAAAACCACTGATAAGTGGCTTCCCCTCCGCCACTCCTCCATCCCCACCCCGATAGCATGTCTGTGCAGATGTTTGTATTCTCTGCAGCTGATGAAAATATTCATTATCTCGTTAGCTGCTGCGGCGAAGGAAGCTCGGATTTGCATTTCCACAGATAATCACCCAGCACAAACAGAGCCTGTCACCCTGCGGCACTAATTGGGCAGAACACCAATCCGCCAAGGAAGGGGAAACCCCCACAGAAAGGAGGGGAGAACGGCATCCTTCCTCGCTCCATGCAATGGGTGGCCAGGAGGGGAGGAAGGGAACAGTCCTCACTCAACGCAGGCCGAGCATCAAGAGGGAAGGGGAGGTGGGGCTCAGGATGGAATTACCCTGACTGGGTTCATGGTCTGAGCATCGGGGAGTTGGACTGGATGGACTCCTCCCTCTTTGCTGGGGAAAGGGGGCGGGAGTCGGAGCGAATACATGAGATGGATTTGCTCCATTTGCGGGAACTGAGTATTGGGGGTGGGTGAGGTTCAGAACAGGAGCAGATTGTCCATTCTGTGGGGGGAGAGGAGAGAGAGTGAGTGTGTTTTTGTGTGTGTGTGTGTGTGTAAAGGCTTGGGGAGGATACAGCAAAGGCCCAGAGTGGAATTACCCGCTCTGTGCAGCCTGAAAACCGATCCGATAGCGGGGCGAGGGGGAGCAGAATTATCCCCTCAGAGTGGCGAGGCACTTGGAAGCCAGGCCCAGAGCAGGGGTGGAGGATGAATGACCTCATCTGCGTGTGGGCTGAGAACAGGGAAAGGGATGGAGTGTGGTCAGAATAGGAGCCTCGACTGGAATTGCCTCTTCTGTGGAAGCTGAGCAGCTGGGGTGGAAAGGGCACAGCTGAGGTCATGGTACATCTGGTGGAGCTGAATTCTCAGTCTTCTCTGGAGTTAGTGCAATGCAAAGGTGGGCGTATGCCTCCACACTCAGCGCATGAGTTTAGGGAGCACTTGTGAGACAGGAGGCACAGGTTGTATGGGACGGGGGGATTCTTACAACGCTGAGCTGGTCAGGGGACGCCCACCCCTTGAATGACGTGATTCCGATTGCACATGGGGCTGCTCCCCTGAGTAGCGTTGTGTTACTTTCCCAGCAGAACTGTCTCTCTGCACACTTGTTCTTGGATTTTTGCACCTGACTTTGTGGGAAAGGCCAGCACGTCGTTGTGAGACAGTCCCTCTCCCCAGCCAGTCAGCGTTCCTAGAGCAGTGCGGGATGATGCGCTGCTTGAAACAAGAGGGCTTCTGTATCCTAACTGGCAGTGATGAGGACATAATTTATCCCCTGCCCAGAGTCTTGAGTAGCCTAGTAGTGTCCATGTGCCGACAGGAAATGGGGTGAATGACTGGGAATGAACCAGATAGAGATGGGCAAGTGAAGCCAGAGAAGGGCCTTGGGTCTAGGCACTGGGCTGATGAGTGTATAATCCACCCCAGCACCACACCGGTCTCTGTCTCCCTCTAGTCGTCAGCCCACGTCAGAAGATATGAGCTGACTACAGCTGCCAGCTAATGGAGTTACTCCTTTAGCCGAAGCAATGGAAGTTCCCGTTTTAGCACTGTAGGTGCAGGATTCACATGCTGAGGCAGTAGGGAACCAGGATAAATGCTGAAGCAGACTCCTAGATGACTAGGATTGCAGGCCAGTGGCTCATGGATTTGCTTTTGTTCACTTTGCTGCGTTCTCAAACACGTGGCGATTTCCCTCGTCCTTTCCCCGCGGGACAGCGCTTGTGTGCACAGCGCTGCTGTTTAGTTTTGGCTCCCCTTTTACTAGCTCCCAATGTCCGGGAAGGGTTCCCCCCACCCCCACCCCCTTTCATTATCTGAGCAGGAAAATTCCAGATTCTGGCTGGAGCTAGACTAGCTGACCTGTTAGGTCTTTCCCATCTCTAACGTCTATGATTCTCTTTATACCTGGGATTATTGCATTGTTCATTTATATTATTAAGAGATGTGGCAGAAATCGGTTTTATAATAATAATGGCTTAGATTTATATAGCACTTTTTGTCCCAAGGGATCCCCAAGTGCTTTATAGCCTTAAAGTGATACCCAGATGTATCCAGAGGGATTGCTTCACCCACGTGCTGGAATTCAGCTGCCTCCGGGGTTGGGTGCAGCAGTTTGTTCAACAGGGCACAGCGATGTTACACAGCACTCTAGGACAAGAAGTGAAGAAGAATCCCATATTCAACTGAAAATACAGGGCGGAGGGGGAGGGAGGCAAGATTTGATCACCAAAAATGGAACTGGGTCAGGATACTAGGGTTAACACCATGTATCCCTGCAAACCATGTTGTGGAACCATCAGTGACAACAAGCAGTCAGTTTTGTATGTCAAACAAAAGACGCCATCTCCTACAGAACGGTGCCCCTGCCAGCACCATGAACATTGGTTCGATAATAACTCCGAGAGAAGACACGCATCCACTAGATCATTAATGCTACTTCTTACGAGCACCAAGCCGGTCCTCAGAGAGCCCCCATTCAAGGGCTTAACCTACTGTGGCATTGCGCGGCTTCGGAGAATCATTGCTTCAGGCAGTGTGACTGCAGGTCGATACTGGAGCAGAGATTTCTGAGCCCTACGACGTCACTGGTCAAACGGTACCTGCTTCCAGACTGTGTGGGTCTTGGTTGAATAGATTGAATGGATGAATAGAACGCCCTTCCCCATCCCAAACTATCATTTCAGAGGCCAAAGAATAACCCTTGTACAGTGGAGATATCCCATCTCCTTGAACTGGAAGAGACCTTGAAAGGTCATCAAGTCCAGCCCCCTGCCTTCACTAGCAGGACCAAGTACTGATTTTGCCCCAGATCCCTAAGTGGCCCCCTCAAGGATTGAACTCACAACCCTGAGTTTAACAGGCCAGTGCTCAAACCACTGAGCTATCCCTCCCAGCCAAGCGCTGTGGCTTTCTTCATGAGTTAACTGGACTGGCCCTCCACCAAGGGCTAAGATGTAGTAGTCACAAAGAACATGCTGGTTGTCCTCCCTTTCTTATTGTCACATCCAAGCCCCGGGGGGTGTAGGTAGAACTGTAGAAATATAGGGCTGGAAGGGAGAGGTCATCTAGTCCAGCCCCTTGCTCTGAGGCAGAACCAAGTAAACCTAGACCATCCCTGACCATCCCTCTAACCCGTTCTCAAAAACCTCCAAGGATGGGGATTCCGCAACCTCCCTTTGTAGCGTATTCCAGTGCTTCTCTCTCCTTATATCCCCTAATATCTACCCTAAATCTCCCTGGCTTCAGATTAAGCTGATTACTTCTTGTTCTACCTTCAGTGGACATGGGGAACTACTGATAACTGTCCTCTTTATAACAGTCCTCAACATATAGAAGCCGCTTTTCAGGCCCCCCTTAGTTTTCATTTCTCAAAACTAAACATGCCCAGGGTTTTTTTAACCTTTCCTCGTAGGTCAGGTTTTCTAAACTGTTTATCACTTGTATTGCTCTCCCCTGGAGTCACTCCAGTTTATCCACATCCTCCATAAAGTGTGGTGCCCAGAACTGGACACAGGACTCCAGCTCAGGCCCCACCAGTGCTGAGTAGAGTGGGACAATGACTTCCTGTGTGTTACACATGACGCTCCTCGTAATACCCCCCAGGATGATATTAGCCTTTTCCGCAACTGCAGCACATTGTTGACTCGTACTGAATTTGTGATCCACTGTAATGCCCAGCTCCTTTTCAGCAGTACTTACTGATTTCAGACCAATTCTCTAACTTGTTACGGTGGCTGTGAATTCTAATCCTGTCCTCCAAAGTGCTGGCAACCCCTCCCAGCTTGACGTCATCCGCAAATCGTATAACCTTGATGTGCCTCAGACACGTCCCATCTCTACACTAGGAGGTTAATGCCCAATGTGACACAGCCCAGTGCTCAGAAATACAGGTCCGGACTCCTGGCACTGATCCAGGGTTCCCCTCTCTCCTTGTTGATTTCATATCCACGTTCTAGTCTGACTGCCATCTTTGCCCAGCAACAATTCTAGACTGTCTGAGGGCTGGAGCAGGCGCCGGAGGCTCCCATCAGCCTGCATCCCTCGAGAAGGAAAGCTCAGTGCACGTTCGTCACTTCATTTCCCATGCTGGCGGCTGGGAGTGCAGCTTGTTTGATGAGGTGGATGGCACAGAGTAGCAGGCCATGGCGCCTCCCTGCCCCCACCTCGGCTTTCAGGGGGATTGCACAGGATACCAGATGCCTGATTACCTGAAGACAACAAGTGAACACCTGCAGGCAGAACTGGCATTGTCGCTTGTCATTAAGAAGCCTGGCCCATTGATGTAAATGGACAGAGCCCTTGCAGATGGCAAGCAGCGCAGAGAGGAGCTGCCCTCAATGAAAGCCAAGGCAGAGGCGATGTGCATCCACCCACGTGACCCTAAAACTGGGGTCTTTAGCTCTCACTTAGCTGGAGAGCAGAGTTGTTAACTTCACCCAGCCTCTCCTGGTGGGTGCAGCCTCTCCGCATCGGCTCAGTGAGTGCAGCATTTCATGGCTTCCATAATTAACTTCACACGCAGCAATGCAACATCGCAGAAGCAGTCACAAATTTTAGCTAATTAACCATATGGTCTGGCTGCCTGACAGAGCCGGGTAGACATGCCGCCTAACCACTGGTTTTCCAAGCACTAGTTCACAGGTGCTGTTTTCTGTGCTGACACCAAGATGCAGGAGGCTCCCAGAGAGATTCTGCGTTCTTGGCTCCTTCTGTCTTCAGATACATGTAGGGGCTTGGCCTTCCAATAGAAACACCCCACAGCAACGGGCACTGGGTCCCAAACGAGGGGTAGAAGTGAGCACTGCAGGGGGCAAGTGGTTTGCATTGATTCTGATTATTCGGAGACAGGCCGACAGCTAAACAGACAGGACATGGCACTGCTGTGAGGAAGCTTGCGCTGCTGAATGCCCAGCTGGCATAAGAGGCCCTAACGGGCACTGCTGCCATGAAGCTCCCCCTGCAGCAGCCCTCCCTGGCATAAGGAGGGCACTGGTCTGAGGAAAAGTCGGCCCATTAACTGCGTTGAAATGACTTTGTCAGCATGCCAGCAAATGAAATGTGTGGTGATATTACAGATCGGCCACTGCCCGTGGCGGTTTTTCCCCTCCTTCTAATGACGAAGAGAGATAAGACAAAACCTTTTCTATTAGTTTCTCCCACACTGCAGTGGGTTTTTTATTTTCCAAACCTCATTAGCGTTTGTAATACCATGGTGGCAGCCAAGAGCAGGCCAAGTTGCCCTGGGCGGGAGGAGAGCGGAGAGTGGAGAAGAGAGCAAGAGAGCTGTGATGTGTAGCCCAACATTAGCACTGATATTGGCTGGCTTCCAGAGCCCCTTCTTATTCCCGTCCAAACTCTTATGCCTCATCTGAGCCTTAAAGGCAAACGACAAAGCTTAGGAGAAAAAGTGCTTAAGATCCTGAGTTGTTAAGGGAATCTATGTGCGTGCGGAGTGGAGAACTGCCAGTGCATTTATATTTTAAAGACAGATATTTAAAAATGAGCACCCCCGCCTGACCGGCGTCACAGTCATAGCATCATAGAATAGCAGGCTTGGAAGGGACCTCAGGAGGTCATCTAGTCCAACCCCCTGCTCAAAGCAGGACCAATTCCCAACTAAATCATCCCAGCCAGGGCTTTGTCAAGCCGGGCCTTAAAAACCTCTAAGGAAGACAGATTCCACCACCTCCCTAGGTAATCCATTCCAGTGCTTCACCACGCTCCTAGTGAAAAAGTTTTTCCTAATATCCAACCTAAGCCTCCCCCACTGCAACTTGAGACCATTACTCCTTGTTCTGCCATCTGGTACCACTGAGAACAGTCTAGATCCATCCTCTTTGGAACCCCCTTTCAGGTAGTTGAAAGCAGCTATCAAATCCCCCCTCATTCTTCTCTTCTGCAGACTAAATAATCCCAGTTCCCTCAGCCTCTCCTCATAAATCATGTGCTCCAGCCCCCTAATAATTTTTGTTGCCCTCCGCCGGACTCTTTCCAATTTTTCCACATCCTTCTTGTAGTGTGGGATCCAAAACTGGACACGGTACTCCAGATGAGGCCTCACCAATGCTGAATAGAGGCGACTGATCACATCCCTCGATCTGCGGGCAATGCTCCTATTTATACAGCCCAAAATGCCGTTAGCCTTCTTGGCAACAAGGGCACACTGCTGACTCATATCCAGCTTCTCGTCCACTGTAATCCCTAGGTCCTTTTCTGCAGAACTGCTGCCTAGCCACTCGGTCCCTAGTCTGTAGCAGTGCATGGGATTCTTCCGTGCTAGGTGCAGGACTCTGCACTTGTCCTTGTTGAATCTCATCAGGGGTCCAGGGTTTCCCTATTTCCCTCAAACAGCTTCTGACCCTCAGTCGATGGGGAGAACCATGCAGAAAGGTGACAGGTGTCCAGCATGATAGCTCTTGCTGTTCCCACACTGACACGGGGGGGGGGGGAATACAGAGGCTGACATTTTCAAAGGTGCCCAAACCTCATCGGAATTCAGTGCAAGCTGGGCACCAAACTCCCATAGGCTCCTCTGAAAATGGCAGCCAGAATCCGGGGTGAAATCCTGGTTCCCCTGAAATTGATGGGAGTTGCTAAGTGCTGCTGCAATACAAATCATAATAATTAGCAACCAATAATAAAGTTGCTGGAGAAAAATTGTGTGGAACAATTGCAGATAGTGCCCACACATCCTGGAGACCAACCCCTTTGACTCGCGTCACCACCAAAGTAAAAGCTTGGAGGAGGAATCTAATTGGTTTAATCCACTTGAATCTCACATTAAGCAGTGAAATAAACATACCCTGGTCCCTTTCAGAGCAGCTACAGTCTAGCGGGCAAAAGGCATGCGTGCTGCTCCGCAGACTTTGCTTTTGTTCATGGCTGTCTCCCATCCAAATATTCACTAGGCTGAAACTTGCTTAGCTTATGAGAGCCGACAAGGTCACTCCCCTTTGCTGCTGTTAACATAATGAGGCAGGAGACATTGAATACCAGATACCCCCTCAAGTACTAAACAGCTTCAGACCTTTGAAAACAAGCCCAACTAGCCACATCAGCTGCTTTGAAGCATCCACAGTCTGCCCCTTGGATAAGACAGACAGAGTATGGGGCTGGGAGTCAGGACACTCAAGTTGAATCCCAGCGCTGACACCAGGGCCGGCTCCAGGGTTTTTGCCGCCCCAAGTGGCGGAAAAAAAAAAAAGCCGCGATCGCGATCGGTGGCAGCTCCACTGCGCCGCTTTCTTCTTCAGCGGCAATTCGGCGGCAGGTCCTTCCCTTCGAGAGGGACAGGGACCCTCCGCCGAATTGCCGCCGAAGAGCCCGACATGCCACCCCTTCCCCTTGGCCGCCCCAAGCACCTGCTTGCTCAGCTGGTGCCTGGAGCCGGCCCTGGCTGACACTAATCTGCTCTGCTAAGGAAAGGCAGTGTACACCGAGACTTGGTCTCCCCTCCTGTAGAATAGAGCTGTCACCTGTTTCCCAGGGACACTATGCAGTATAGATCAATTGTGTTTGTCAAGCACGATGGGTCAGACCGAGAGGTGACTCATCCCTGGACCCAGCCACAAAGCAATTGCTGCCCTGCTTGCTCCTGGCGGCAAAGGGAGTAATTGACTGCAGACCTGAAAGCTTTGTGGCTTATTTCCTTCCCAGTTCCTCTGCCTGGGGAATGGAGGGGCGGGCACCTGGCCCCCAAGTGCAGGGGTGGGAATAGCAGAAGTGCAGAGGCTCCAGACCTAAAACCAAACTCCCGAGCCAAGACTGTGCCGCACCAGAGCTGGACGCAAGATCCAGACGGGGGCGGGTGGGTGAGCCTTGCTCCCTCAGACTGCCCTGCATGGCCAAGTAAAACAAGGGCACAGCACAGCCCTGAGGGATCGCTCTAACGGGCCCATCGTTGAAGCTCCTCGGGACCCCGTTTTACAGCTGCCATGTAAGCCAAGAGTTGAGCCGGGCTCGCTCCAGGTGACAAAGTCCACGCTCTGCGGATGGAGGAGACCTATCTCGTTCTGAAAGACGGGCTGGTCTCACTCTGAGATAAGGTTGGTAGAGGCTCGGCGTGCCTGGTGGCAGGCGTGGGAGCCTTCCCACAGTAGCACTCATAGAATCTGATTTGGTGCCTGTGCTGGGAGGAGTGAGTGGCACTCTCAATTCCTATTATTGGGTCAGATCACAGCACCGTTAGGGTGTCTACACTGCAGGTGTAGATGTGATTGTAGCATGGAGCCAGACCCAGGCTAGCTTTAATCTAGCTAATGTGGGTAATGTAGATGCGACGGCACAAGCTTCAGCAGGGGCTAGCAACCCGAGTACGTACCCAGGGCCCCCCGTGGATTTGCACTTGGGCAGCTTGGCAGGTGTACAGTACGATTGTTACCCTGTGCTACCTGGATGAAAGCAATCTGGCTACCCCTGCTACAACCACACCTTCCTCTGCAGTGCAGATAGACCTGGAACGGTGAGCAGAGAGTGACACAAATAGTTCATCAAAACCGATAGGACTCAATCAGCGTAGCTAAGGGACTCGTGGTCTGACTCACTGAGAGAGAGCTGCCTTGGTGTACGTTATTGTAGCCTCCGCTCTGAGCTCTGACGCAGCTAGAAAAGGTTAACCCGTCTGACCATTAATAATCACCCGCATTTCTGCACCAACGCTCTCCCTCCCTGCCACCCGCACTTGCCCTAATGGAGGATTGAGTGTCTGACAGGCGTGAACTTTGAAAAGCAAGTTGCGCCTGAGTTACGGGTGAGCAAAATAAAGGTTGCAACTCTTTTTTTTTTTTTTGCTAAACAGAAAGCTGTCCGTTTCCCATGTCAGTCCTATTACTCAAAAACATTTTGCCCGATTTCCTTGAAACACTCAATGAGAGATTGCCTTGGAGCCAAAGCAAAGCATGGGGAAATGTTACCCCCAAAGGGTAGGGCCTATTTCTTTGCAAAAGTTGTACAGGGGGCTGAAAAAATAGAGGTTAGCGTGGAATTCCTCCAGCAATCATGACTCCATAATTAAGGTATCAGTCTAGCGCCGTATACATTAACATCACACACTACATATGCACAAGGCGTTGCTGTGGGAACCATAGCTTTTCGAATCTGTTTTTACGCTGCACGGTGTTTCAGTGCGTTCCCGGCAGACGCTCCGGAGGAAGAAAGATCCATAGCCAACTGCAAGATTTTGCCCATAGGAGAGAGAGTTTAGTAGAATAAATAAATAGCTGTATAATTGGGGGGAGGAGGGAGGAGAAGCAGAATATACTAAAAAGGAAGTGGGGGTCTAGCTGCCTTGTTGGAAAGCCAGTCTGCCTGCACTGCCGAGCTCAGTCCTCCCTTGCACGCGCTGGGACGACTGGATGGCTCAGGGTGTTCTTGATTTAATGGTTTTGGTGCAGTGCTGGGGAGAGATGGAGGAGGGTCGATTCTGGAGACTGAACTTGTGTACTGCAGGAGAGCGCAGAACCACTGGGGTCGACCCCAGCAGTGCTTTTAGCGGTATTAGGAATACCGCATATACTCCAGTGGCAAAGCATCACCCAGTGTGGACACAGCTGTGTTGGCAAAGCTGTGCTTTGTACGAGTGTACTAAAGCCACCCCCACCCCCCCGTGAGCGAAACAAGTTCTCCAGGCAAACACAGTGGTGCTGGTATACTGCATTTACACAAGCAGCGTCTGTCAGCACATTTCTCAGTCAGGGATCAGACCTTTTCACACAGAAGCCTGTAGTATAGACATGGTTTGAGAATGCATGGCCCATGCAGTCCTTTGGCTTCTCTACAGAGGTTGAGGGTGCCAGCTGGGCTTGTTTGTGTTCTTGTCTAGTGGGGACTTGGGTGAAGCCCCCAGGGGCTGCCCTAGCCAGGGAAGAAGGGAGTCTGGCCTCGTCTCAAGAGGATTGCTTATTCACAGTCGTGAATGAAGATGTTGGGGTGGTCTCGTCAGGAACGGATGTGAACCTGAGTGTACTTTTCCCCTCGGAGCCTTTCATATGCATGTGGGAGGAGCTGTCAGTTGGGTTTCTTTCAGCACTCGTCGTCTTTTATTCAGCTGCACGTAGGGTGTCCAGGCCTCGCTGCTTTTCATCTGCATGTCCGGCACTTCTGCCAGGGAGCTGTCTCTGCCCAGCCTTGTTTGCTGACCCAGCTCCCGCTGGCACAGAAGATAGTGACAGCAGGTGGAACCCAGGGTAACAAGGTTGTGGCGTTTGGAGAAAGGGATGGAGATTGTAGAGGCTGAACTAACTGGCTCAGTGCACTAGAAGCCTGTGCATAGCGGGCCCATGTGCATACAACAGGGTCTTCAGCACATGGAGGGATGGCTGAAGATCACTGCTAGAAAAGTCAAGTTTGAATAACGCAACATTTCTAGAGAGTGATGCTGACCGACGTGGCTGTGCCATCCAGCCCGCTAGGCCGCTCTGACAATCTCTGCCTTCATCTTCAAAGCACTGGTTGGCCCCAACTGAGCCTCCCAACCCCACTGCTAAGATGGGCAGGGGTATTATTGAGAGATGGGTCCTGGCCTCAGCATTTGGATCCACACTGAGATTTCAAACACCACACAGTCGGGGGCGGCTGGGCCTTGGGACTTTGCCTCGCATAGGGCAAGTGTGAAAAATTGGGATGGGGGTGGGGGTAATAGGAGCCTATATAAGAAAAAGACCCAAAGATCAGACCTGTCCCTATAAAATCGTGACATCTGGTCACCCTAGGCTCGCACCCATGTCTGGCAACCAACCTGGCTTGACGGATGGGGATGCAGAGATGCAGGGAGGGGAAGTGACTTGCCCAAAGCCCTGGAGGAAGTTGGCACCAGAGACTAGAGATTAGAAATGTGGCCTTTAAATTCCCTCCATGCTGAAGGGATTGTGGGGGGTCTAGGACTTACAGTGGGACCCCAACCCCCCAAAGAGAGTTGGGATTTCCTTCTCCACACCAAGAGTTTTCTACTGTCTCCAGAGAGACAGGGCTGAAAGGAGATGGAGTGGGAGTGCTCATGCCATCGAGATGAAGAGCACTGCGGAGACAGATCTCTGGGGAAGAATTAACAGGGGATCAATGGTACCTGATACTTAGCAGCTTTCCACAAGTGTGTGTGGGAGTGTGGGTGAGCGTGTACTCCTTTGACTTGTCAGTTTCACTTCCCCAAGTCTCCTGTTGTAATCTGCACTCTGAAATTACCCCAAGGTGCCACTCGTAGACAACCTGTTCTGTCACAGAGGCTGCTGTAGGTACAGGTCTCCCTTTCCCTCCCCCGGCACTGTCCTGAAGTTGGCCAGGCCCTCCCTCACCCCGGTGCCGTCCTGGAGCCGGCTGGGCCTCCCCTCGCCCCGGTGCAGTCCTGGAGCCTGCCGGGCCTCCCTCACCCCGGTGCCATCCTGGAGCCGGCCGGGCCTCCCCTCGCCCCGGTGCCGTCCTGGAGCCTGCCGGGCCTCCCCTCGCCCCGGTGCCGTCCTGGAGCCTGCCGGGCCTCCCCTCGCCCCGGTGCCGTCCTGGAGCCTGCCGGGCCTCCCCTCGCCCCGGTGCAGTCCTGGAGCCTGCCAGGCCTCCCCTCGCCCTGGTGCAGTCCTGGAGCCGGCCGGGCCTCCCCTGGCACTGATGGAGTTTAGTGGTCCTTAGACAGCAGTCTCAGAGTGCTGTCAGCTCAGAACAGCCCCAGCTCGCAGAGCAGAGCCCCCATCTCTAGGTGGCAGCGAAGGCCAGGCTGTTTCCAAGCTCAGCCATTGTTGCCATGTGTGCTGCTGTGGCAATCTGGCGTTGAGAAGACTGGGGAAGACAGTCGATGCTGTTTCTTCTTCACAAGCCGACCCCCTCGCTTCCCCAGTCCCGCTCCATGTAGGAGCTCATGTTGTTTCTGTCAGGGCTCTGGAGTTGCGTTTTCTCTACGGACAGCTGCCTGTTTATTTCCCCATTCCTGTGGGCATATGTCATCCCTGCCATGCCTTTGTGTTCTCAAATCAGATGCTATTAAGGAAGAGGAGCCCAGGTTACACTGTCTGGAGCCTCCCTGGGCTGCGGTGCCGAGCGACATCGGCAGTGGGAGAGTGGCGGCGTGATTAGTATTCCACTGCTCGGATCAAAGAGCTGTCAAGACAGAGCCCAAGGCACTTCGCCAGCTCTGATTGACTGAATCGTTTTCAACACCTCACGGCTATGGTGCAGATAACTTTATAGCAATGCGCTGATAACCCCCGGGGAGAGGAGGAGGCAAGGAGCTTGTGGGACAGGACTACGGCGCCACCCCCCACCAAGGACCTGGTGTGGTGACAGGAGCAGGAAGGCCCCAGGCAGCTTTCTGCTTCCTTTGATCCACACGGTCAGGGTAGCGCCTGTCTCGCTGCAAAGCACCTGGGCTGGCCCTTCCAAACTGGTGTTTGCAACTGCAGAGCCACTGGCCCTTGGCACCTGCCGCCCTGCGGCATGCACAAATGCAGATCTAGCTGTCCAGCCCGGGCACCCCCTTTCAGGGGCCAGGCTGAGGCCGTCTCGAATATGCAGCCCTGAGCGCCTCCCTGGCACCGGTTCTCCTTTCGTAGCAGGTGATGGACCCACAACCAGGCAATCTGCTCCGAGCCAAAGGATTGTGTGTGTACACATACCCACGCAGCGCCGCATGGGCCCGGAAGCAGCGCTGGCAGGCGAGGCTACGCTCCCATTCTGGCGCGCTCATGATTTACCTCCCTGAAATACCTCAATTTAAATGCTAATTTCCCCAGAACTGAGGGGGGTAAAGCAGCTATTGAATACTGTTGGGCTGTTTATTAATGGAGCTAAAACACTGCCACATATTCTTAATGTGGCAGGGAGGGGTAGGGAATGGAGTGCAGGCAGAGTTTTTCTCTGTGCTGACAGCATTAGGGGTGAGTGACTGACTGATTGAATCTCCTGTCGCTTCAGCCTCCCCTCTCCCCAAGCGTTTAGCGCTGGAGCCCCAGACTAGAACGGGAACAGATGTTCCTGTTTCCTTCATTCAGTTTCAACGTGCTTCCCAGCCACTCTGCCCCCGTGCAGGGAAGCCTGGCCATCAGTCTGTCTGCCTCGTAGCAGTACTGTTTGGGGGCATGCACGATGGAGAGCCCCCATGATGATCTCCTTTGGCCCTGCTGTGGGCAGCTCCTGGAAAGTCCCTTTCCTTGGCTTGGCGCATCGGCCCAGGAATAAAACCTGCCTCTGCCCCGTATGCCGATTGCCCCGGAAATGAGACGCATTTCCGAGAAGCTGAGTCAGATCTGATCTCTCCCCGGCCCCCTCTCTCTGGATTTCCACTGAACCCTAACAGTTCTGCTCTCGTCGAGAGAAGGAGAGGTTTCTTCGCTTTCCTGTACGAACCAAATGGTACCAACTTGCCGCCAGAGGCTGTCATGTTGGCCCCCTGATCTAATGCAATGCACCATCTGCGTGCTCCGCTACCTCCCACAGGAGCCGGGCGGGAGCTGGCTTGCAGTGAAAAACAGCTCATGCCTTGGAGCAAGGGCATCTGCAGCCTGCAGCTGAGGGATTGGAAAGCTTGGGGCTCATAGCAAACTGTCCTTCAAGGCAGCGTGCCAGCAGGCTCCTCTGCTCCACCCGGACAATGGGCTGCCGCTGTACAGCAACCGGCTGAAGTCCCCGTGGAGCAGGCTCTCCGTTCTGCTAACCCGCAGGATCCTCTCTGTCCCACGTAGGGCATTGATCTGTCTCCGGACCTCTGCTCCCCAGAGTCTTCTGACCCGTTGCCCTTGTAGCTCTCACATCGGTCCATCCATCCCCTGGTCCCACACTGGCTCTGTCCAGCCCACTCACTCCAGTGGTGTGTCACGTTCTGCTGGGTTCTCTCCAACTAGCCCCAGCCCCAATGTGAGAGGCAGGGACCTTTCCAACTGTGGGTAACCGACTGCACTAAGGGACACCCGAAACCTTGGGCCAAATCCATCTCCGGTGTAACTCTGGCAAATCACAACTCTCCTTGGAATATGAGACATGAAGCCGGCTTCCTTCACCTTTCGCCAGGGTTAATGAGTCTTCCGGATTACTCCTCTCTTCGGTGCCCAGGGCTCTGCCGGACCCTGAGACACTGCAGATACTCAGGCTGTTGGGCTTAGCAAGTTAGGGAGCTAGAGGGGACTGAAGATTGTGAAGGACACGGTGAAAACTGATTAGTCTCTTCTTTTTACCCTGTCTCATTATACAGGAGCAGGGACTCACTCAAAATTAATGACCAGTAAATTCAGAATAAGTTATGCTACTTCACGCCACACATAATCAGCCTGTGCAATTCAGTGGCGCAGGAGGACACCGAATCAAATTCTGGGGTTAGATTTACCCTCTCCAAAGTGACTGTAAAAATAGAGACTAACAAATTTATTAGAGCATAAGCTTTCGTGGGCTACAACCCGATGCATATGCATCCGAAGAAGTGGGTTGTAGCCCACGAAAGCTTATGCTCTAATAAATTTGTTAGTCTCTAAGGTGCCACAAGTACTCCTGTTCTTTTTGCGGATACAGACTAACACGGCTGCTACTCTGAAACCTGTAAAAATAGGACTCCCTGTTTACTGTCTCCCAGTGCCTCTAGATCCATCGTACCCTGTTTACAAGTAAAAAGAGATTTCCAGCCCTACAGCCTCAAGCTGGGATCGAAAGACAAGTGGGCTCTTCTGAGCTTGCACAGTGGTAAAGATCCTGCGACTGAAAGTTAGTTCAAAATGCGAATGATGCCCAGGCCAGGCTAGAATGTGGCTCACTCTCCCCAAGCGAAGAGGAATCAGAGCATCCCCCTGTTCTTGTCATTACACTCAGCATGTCAGACTGGTACAGCAGCTCTGTGGCATGAAAAGGTGCCATTTTCACATCGTTTCCTGGACATGACCACTCTGGCTGATCATTTGATTCCCATTAGTAGCTGTGCCAGCTAAGATAAGGGTAATTAAATCTCATCCTTCAGGGCATCAGCTAATGCACTGTGCACAGATGCACTGGAGCGGGGTGGAGGGGAATGATGGTTGCTGTCGTCTGAAGCATCCCCCATCTACCACGGCTGGAGGCAGGATACCCACATGCTGGTCTGATCTACCCCTGGAAATCCTGTGAGAAGCAGGGGGGTTCGTAATGGGGATGGCAGGAGACGGTCCCAGTTCCCAAGAATGAAGGAAGAAGTGACAGTGCCTATCAGACCCCAAAAAACGGTTTCTCAGCAGAATATTTTCCCAGTGGAAAATATTACCGTGAGGCGTTGTCTGTCTTGAAATGTAAATCCACCCTCAGTTATATCCAGCCTGGGCCATCGTACGTTGGGCCTGTTGTTCAAATATCTGCACCGGATACCTAATGCTTTCACAGAATTGCACCTTGGGACGATGCGTGATGGATGTAGCACCGCCTTTGACTACTTTTCAACCTTGTGTCATTGTATCTGCTCCAAAAGCGCACACCTGGGGCTTAACTCCATCCCCTTAAGGGCAGCGAGGAGGGCAGGGGGCAGAGAGGAGCAAGTTGAGCAGGGCAGAACTGCTCAACAGCTGACGGGGGCGCAGGGCCAACGGCTGAACAGCTGATTGGCGGCCAGCCCAGTGTGTGCTGAGCCCCCTCTGTTTTTAATCCATGGGTGCATGAGCCCCTGAGCACCCAAGGAGATGGCACCTACGCTCCCCATTCACCCCAAAGCCAACCAACAACTCACCCAAGCCCCTCACCCACTGCTCAGCGCTCCACTCCCGTCCTGGGCAAGGCTGGCTCTGCCCAATACCTGCTGCCCAGCATCCCCACTTGCTCCCCTTAGCCTCCACTCACCCCCAGGGCGTGGGCCAAATTTGAGTGAGCAGCGTTGCGACCTGGTGCGTGGGGTCACAGCACCACTCAGGTTTGGTCTGTTGCAACACCACCTACCCAAATCCGGGGCCCTGTGCCAGCGCACTGCGTGCACGTTGGTTAATCCGGGCCTGGGTGTGAGGACGAATGAGTTAATTCAAAGTACAGCACTTTCAGGAGATACAGTGCTGTTATTGCTAGAACTGAGTATTAACCATCTGCTCTGAAAAACAGAAGCATTAGGGATCGAAGTAATGTGGGGGGGGCTAATGCTCTGTTGTAGGGGGTTCATAGACGGCAGATATTTTGGACTCCACATGGATCTGATTGGAGCGAAGTTTGTTCCACAGTTGGTAGAAACCATGGAGCTGCTCGCTCACACACACACACACACTGTCTCACACACACAGCGCACTGTCCCATGCTGATACACATACTCTCACGCCTGCATGCAGGTGCCCGTGAAAACACATGCCTGCGTATACGCATGTACACACCCATGCCCACCAGCAGCACACAGACTCTGTCCCTCACCTAGACGCACGCACACACGCTTTTCCGCCTGCACCGCTGCGTCTTTGAATCCCTCGTGAATCTTCTCCTCCCCTCTCTGATGTTTCTGTTCCTTGCACAGAGTTCAGCAGGGCTGCATGTGGGGGCTTTGATCAGTGCTTCTTAAGAGCACAAAAACCGGGCGGAAACTCTTTCTTATGCATTTACTTGAGCAGAAGCCGTAAGGTTATCATAACGGACAGATGAAAAGGAGCGACAGCCCTCTGCTGGCTGAGACCTTAAACTGCAGCTCTGGCCGCTCCGAACCAAATTCCAGGGGGATGTGAAGGGGAGGAGAAAAGAGAAGAGATTTTGATGGTCATGCTTCTTCACTCCCCAACTCTCTCTCCTCTTGCCTGTAAGAGCAGATATCAGCTCGGTCCGGTGCCCACTCACAAGAGAACATCATCTAATTAATTCTCCATGGAGAAAATATCTTTGAAAAGGGGAACAAAGACGACCTGGGGAACTATAGACCAGGCAGGCTAACTTCAATACCTGGGACGATACGGGAAGACATTATTAACCAATCAGTTTGTAAGCACCTAATGACTATAGGGTAATAAGTAATAGCCAGCATGGATTTGTCAAGAACAAATCATGCCAAACCAACCTCAATTCTTTCTTTGACAGGTTTACTGACTTAGTGGGTAGGGGGGAAGCAGTAGACGTGATCTATCTTGATTTTAGTAAGGCTTTTGACACAGTGCCACCTGACATGCTCATACACCTGGGAAATGTGGGCTAGGTGAAATTACTAGAAGGTGGGTTCACAGTTGGTGGAAGGACCATTTTCAGAGTCGTTATCAATGGTTCATTGACAAATTGGGAGAGTGTATCTAGTGGGATCCTGCAGGGGTCAGTCCTGGGTGCTGGACTATTCAATATTTTCATTAATGACTTGCATAATGGAGTAGAGAGTACACTTATAAAATTTGAAGATGGCACCAGCTGGGAGGGGTTGCGAGCGCTTTGGAGGACATTACTGGAGTTCAGAACAACACTGGCAAATGATAGAATTGATCTGAAATCAACAACATGAAATTTAATAAAGACAAGTGCAAAGTATTTCACTTAGGAAGGAAAAATCAAAGGCACAACTACAAAATGGGGCATTATTGGCTAGGTGGTAGTACGGCTGAAAAGGATCTGGGGCTTACAGTGAATCACAAATTGAATACGAGTCAACAATGTGCTGCGGTTGTGAAACAGGCTCCTATTGTGAGGTGTATAAACAGGCGTGTCGTATGTAAGACATAAGAGGCAATTGTCCCATTCTTCTAGCATTGGTAAGGCCTCCGCTGAAGTCCTGTCTGCAGTTCTGGGTGCCACACTTTAAGAAAGCTGTGGAGAAATTGGAGAGAGTCCAGAGGAGAGCAACAACAATGATATGACCTATGAGGAAAGGTTAAAAAAGCTGGGTGTGTTTTTAGTCTTGAGAAAAGAAGACTGAGGGGGACCTGTTAAGTCTTCACTATGTTAAGAGCTGTTATTAAGAGGATGGTGATCAATAGTTCTGCATGTCCACTGAAGCAAGGACAAGAAGTTCTTAATCTGCAGGCTTAATCTGCTTGCAAGGGAGACTTCGTTGAGATATTTGGAAACACCTTCTAACGATAAGCTCTGCAATAGGCTTCCCAGGTACGTTGTGGAATCCCCATCCTTGGAGGTTTTTAAGAGCCGCTTAGACAAACACCTGTCAGGGATGGTCTAAGTTTACTTGGTCCTGCCTCAGCATGGGGGGCTGGACTTGATGACTTCTTGAGGCTACTGCCAGCCCTACAGTTCTGTGATGGAGGCCCAGGCTGCTGTTCCTGCACCAGCTAAAACGGCCTAGTGGCCCTTTTGCCTTGCCCTGTTGCTCTTCTTCTTAATTGCGGTGTCTGGTATGCATTTGAGTTTGAGGACCGGGCACACACTAGTGGCACGGGCAAGGTTTGTGCTGAAGACGGAGCTGGGGGCAGAGAGGAGGGAGGAGTTACATTCTTTGCTCGCTTTTCTTTCTGTATCATCAGAACTGCTCTCTCAGACACCCAGCAGCCAGATGTAGCCATGCACTGCAGCCATTCACGCCACCCCACACGGGCACAACAACATGGATGCGCAGTCCACACACACACAGACACACACACCTTCCCTTGCAACCACATGCACCAATGCAGCTGGACCTGCTTTTCTTTAGCTCCTTGCGTCCAGAAGAAAGCCTGCATTACAGGCCACAGCTCCCCTGCCTCAGCTAGAAACCATTGCGTTCAGATTACCCTCGGGGTTTCTCCCAGTTGCCTCTGCTTTCTCCTTCTCTCTCCCCAGCTGCTGCCCTGGCACACACCTTCCCCCCCCCCGCCCCCCCCCGAACCCAGCGGTTGTTTTACCAAAATCCTGCTCTTACCCCAAACAAGTTGGGGTTGTGCCCAGATTCCTCTGGCTGCATCTGTGTAACCCTCCACGTGTGCTCTGTATGATGCAGACGGTGTGTGTAGTATGTTCACAAATAGGTGTCATTGGAAGTTAGGATGAATCGGGACTGTCCTGATATTTAACCCTTTGTCCCACGTCCTGATCAATGTACGATCGGGATGCCATTTGTCCCGATATTCGGGTAAGGAGGCGAGCGGGAGGGAGGCGCTGACCCTGTGGGTGTTCTGGGGCTGGAGCACCCAAGGGGAAAAATTGCAGCCAAGCTCCCCCCTCCTCGCCTCCTTCTCCCCCCTCCCCCCAGCATGCCACATCCCTGCTCCTCCCCCGCTCTAGCGCTTCCTGCCGCCAAAAAGCTGTTTCCAGGAGGGAGGGGGGAGGAGCGGGTACGCGGCGCGCTCAGGGGAGGAGGCGGAGAAAATGCAGAGCAGGGGCGGAGACTTAGGGGAAGGGGGTGGATTGGGGGCAGGGCGAGGGCGGTGCAGGGGTGGAAAGAGGCAGGGGGTGGGCGAGCACCCACCCGGGAGAGGGGAAGTCAGCGCTGTAGGGGTGAGTGGCCGGCCGGGAGGCAAGCGGTGGGTGGGGGACCGAGGAGGGACGCAGCAAGCCAGCGGCAGGCCGGGGGATGAGGAAGGGCATGGTGGAGGCAGGACCTGGGGCAGAGTGGGGGTGGATTGGGGCGGGGCCAATGTGTCCCGATATTTTAGTGTGGTGATCTGGTCACCCTATTGGAAGTGCGACATGCATGCAGAGTGGTATCAGTGTTTGCCCAGTTTCCATACATGTGTCTGACTCATGAATAAGGGATTGTCATCCTCCATTATACAGCTTTGCACAATTAACTAGGTGCATTTTGTAGGGAAGGCTGTGGGGGGGGGGGGGAGTCATTTTCCTTTATTTGTGTTTGCTCTGGTGCTGGAGGCAGGACACCAGATTTATGTGGCCCAGGGCTCAGATCTGGTATGGCAAAGCCTGTGCCACTATAGGTATTTAATGCACCTAGACGCGGCTAGCACATTACCCAGACATCGGTACGCTCTGCAGTATGTGCATTGTTTGCACATAGAGCGGCTGCCAGGAGAGAGCTGATTTTCTGCACACGTTAAGCAGCTCATGCCACAGACTTTCCTCTGCTAGCCAAGAGGGCAGAGACCTCCGTCTCCCATGCTGAGCTCGCTGTCAGCGAAGGGAGTGGGAGAGGCAGCCGGCCTTAAACCAGAGTCAATGGCGAATGAAACAGGCCGCTCGGCAGCCTTTCCATGAGCAGTGACCAAATCCATTTAGATGCTGTTCCACGGCTCAGCGTTTGACAAGTGTTTCTCTTGCCCGGGAGTTTGGTTCTCTTGCTGAGGTGGTCATGAGGGCTGAGCTGCCCCATCATCACCCATAAGCCTCAGCCCCAGTAGCGCGATGGCTAGTCATGGGTACAAACAAGCCGGAGACTAAGCTGCTGCAAATGAGCGTCAGTGGACCTGCTCTAGGATAGGGTCTGGCCCAACGCTGTTATTTCATGGTGCTGTGTGTTTTCAGCTATCTTGGAAATTGGCTTCAGTGTGGCGTGGTTTCCCTCTATGCTGAGGCTGCCCATGCACGCTGGAAAGAAAGCGGAATAAATTGATCATGTCTCTCCCTATGCCCCAACCTCTCTCCCTCCCCTGTCTCTACCCACCCACCCAGGCTTGAGGCTGATGCAGTAATTGCTAACTCGTTTGCACTGCTAAGATGGGGAAAGGCTTAGAACAGCAAATCACCCCTTAGCCACCCGGGATCAGGAGTGTAGTGTGGTCAATATTAGATCTGCGTGTGAGTGACAGGGAAAGAGAGATCTCCCCTCCCCACCAACCCCCAACCAATAAAATGTTGGTGTTGCTTGAAGCGAAACCTCTGAGATGCAGTAAGGTGCTGGCTCCTTTGTTGAACAGGATGCAAGGCGGCAGAGAACACAAGCCGCTGTTAAATCCACAGCCAGACCCCAGTTCCTGTCGCCGGGGTGCAGTACCCTTTATTATCCTGTCTCTTGCCCTGCACTTCACTGGCTCTGCCCCCACGCACGATGGAACAGCAGCTGCTGCAGGCTCGAGCGACAGCAGCCTTGAGTGCGGGGCAGCAGATTGGAACGCCGGGCTGCACAGGGCGAAGCTGGCCACGGATCATCCTATGAGGGGTTGTCCAAGGCCACATTTTTGGTGGAGCTCAGCACGCACCATGGGGTCCAGGTTGGCAGGACAGCTCAGCTCCCATCTCGGCACCCCAGACAAGTTTTCAGTCTTCCAGGGCGTGCACGCTGGGAGCTGAGCTCCATTGAAAATCTGGTCCCGGTGATGGCTCCCAAAGAACCAAGCCCCTGGGTTTCCCAGAAAGCCCTGTGGTGTTTGTCACAACATCAGCATGCTCTGTCTATGCCCAGAAGGCAGCATGTGCTTTCCAGTAACATCCATCAGCCAGGAGTATAAACGTCACTCGTCACAGCCGTAGTTTTCCAGAGGGCCGAGCAAGCCAGCAAGGGCAGTCAGCGGTAGCCAGCCTCGCTATCGGCACCATCCCTTAGAAATCCCCAACGATGATCAAGAGCTTTCCCAGCCCCCTTGCTGCCCCCTTCTTTGCCCTTCGCCATGAAGACTTGTTCTCTCTGTCTGCAGGAAGCATCGACCTCGGGGTTCAGGGATCGATTTGTGTAGCGGGCGCTCCCGGGCAGCTCAGCTCCGCTGTGAGATACTTGAAGTCCTCGGAGGCGAGTGGGGGATAAAGGAGGTAGAGCATGTGCCCTGGGTGCAGAGAGCAGGCTGGGCTCCCTCCCTCGCCTCGCACTAATAGGGTTGTGCCCGCCTCCTCCCAGCGCTCCATGGGTTTGCGGTTGGCTCTCCTTTCCTGCCCTACACAGATCAATGCGAGTTTATTTGGTGGAGCGTCTGTCATATCCCGAAGCACTTTGCAGAGTTCAATAAGGAAGGACAGCAGAAGGGAAGAAGAGGCACAGACGTGGAGACTGGGGAGGGACCCACAGTTCTGCAGCTGAGATTGGGAACGGACTGGGGAGCTGCTGGAGGGGGAGGCCAGGAACGAGGTTTTGCCTCGGGTGAAATAGCATGGCGGGAGGGAGGGAGAGCAGCTTGGTGGGAAGTTAGCAGAGAGGGGAGCAGGTAAAGAAGGCCCATGTTGCAGACTGGACCAAATCCAAGAGAGAATTAAAAGCAAATTGGCTGGTTTTGATGGACACCCCTGATCGGGCCGGGGTCAAGCGGGGCTTTTTGGTGACGTGGGGGGACCTGGGGATGCTAATAGACCGGGGCCTTGTGGTATGTTGGATCAGCACCAGCAGGGGGCGCTGTGGTGGCTGGGTTGTTAGGATCTTGATTCCAGCCCTCCAGGTTGTCAGTTTGAGTCTCACCAGCTCTTCCCCTGGCACATCACCTCTGATGCGGTCGGACGTGGTGCTGGCCACGTCACGCCCTTGTGTGCCGCTGGCCAGGAAAACGGATGTGCCTTTGCCACGGCCGCCCACTGAGCCTTTGGCCCCAGCGGGAGCATGGAGAGCTGTGGACAGGCCATCGAGAGGGGGAGGGGATGGCAGCTCTGGGGAGTGGGTGAACGTACAGCTGGACGGGGTGCCTTGGAAAATAAAGAGAAGAGTGAGGGACAAAAGTAGAAGGTGCTGCTAAGTGAATCTGCCCTGAGGCTCCGAGGGCTGCATCCGTTCCACTTCCTTATCCCCTCTATTGCTCCAACAAGGGCTCGGTCTCTCACGCATGAGAGTCCCCGTGGAACAGCATCAGAGGCAATGGTGTTGCACCAGGGATGAATTTGGCTCTTTGTGACCATCCAGGAGAGGTGGATGATGGAAGGTGGCCAACCCTGGGGAGTTGCCCCACTGCCTGTGTCCCCGTCTGACACCGCTGCGGCACAGCTAAACAGCCAGTTCGGAAGCAGCGAATGCTTCCCGAGCCTGACAGGCAGGTTCTTCTAGCATCTCCACTGCCAGGAAGTGAAGAGGGATAACAATGAAGCAGCCCCCAGGGGAACTAATTAGTGACTCGCCTTCCTTGGAGGGAAACGTGGGATTGAAACTGAATGGCAGTACATGCGAGAGAGTCAGATCTCAAAGCTGGCTCCATCCGCCGGGATCCATCTGCGGGCGTTCCAGGACATGGCTGACAGCAACTGTCGCTCCAAGCAGAGGCTCTCTGAACGCTCCTCTGCCGCCTGCAAGCACCAAACCTGCTTCTTACAGCCAAGAGGTGCAAGAGCAACGCTAACCGTGGTGCTCCTGGGGCCAGTGACCTAGAGCGCTGAGATCTCGGGGCCTGCAGAATAGTAATGCCTAGCCGTTCTGTAGCATTTTCATCTGTAGATCTCAAAGGGCTTTACCAAGGAAGTCAGCATCATGATCCTCATTTTACAGAGGGGGAAACTGAGGCACGGAGAGGGAAATGACTTGCCTATCATCACCCAGCAGGCCGGTGACAGAGGTGGGATTAGACCCCCAACTCTCTTGAGTCCTATACAACTGCCCCATCCACTAGGCCACACTACATCCACTAAGAGGGAGGGAGGGAACCTGGATTGTAGCACTCCCTAGTGACCCCTTCTGGCCAATACTCTGAGTGGCGTCAGTGGGATTTTTTACAGCAACACATCCAGCTCTCTTTCATCAACGCAGGCTTCTGAGCGCCAGCCCCCTGCAGTGTGGGACTTTGGAGGGTGGAAGTGGGGACGCATTTATGGGAGAGGTGGACACTTGTATCTGCTCCTCAGTAAACCATCGAGAGCTGCTGTGTTCTGCTTGGCACAGAGGGGACGGGGCAGGTACAGGGGCCTAAAAACACGGTATTGTGACAAAAAGCCTCATGCAAACTTTGTGCTGGTGACAGGTGCTGGCTTGACCCTGTCGCTGCGTTAAACTCATGCGCACTCCCACCCAGAAAGCATGGCTTAGCGTACACTACGGTCCTTCACGATTTAACCGGGACTCACCCACAAGCCCCCTTAGCTCCCTGTTAATTGTCCCATGGCGACATGTCTTAGCAGCACTGCCTCTGGGGCAAGAACAGGCATCAGCAGTGCCCTCTGAGGAACGTGCCGTGGCCAGCTGACGTCTGGGCTGTCGGCCGAGTGTTGCGGTCCCTGGTCGGGGTGGGGCGGCCGTGGGCTCCAGAGGAGAGTGGCTGCCCAGGGGGACAGGGCATGGTGAGGGATGAAAACCCCATCACACACTGTAGGTTGGATCTCGGGGATCTAGTTCTGTCCGTGGATCCGCCCCGTGGGACTTCAGTGGGAGCAACAGCCACAAGGTGCCCACACTCCCATCCATCCCTGGGCGTGTGCCTGTCTCCCACAGAGCCCTGCCGTGATCCGCTCAGCCTCGCCGCCGGGAGGTCGCCTGCACCGTTGCTTTGGAATTTTCTTTTTTCTCTCTTCAGGGAGAATAACTTCATCAAGGACTTCCCCCAGCTGGCCGACGCGCTGATGGTGATTCCGCTGCCCGTGGAGGAGCAGTGCCGCGGCGTCCTCTCTGAGCCCCTGCCTGACCTCCAGCTGCTCACTGGTAAGCGGCCTCTGCCCAGGCAGCCTTGCTGGTGGTGGTATGCTCTCGGCCCCCGGGCAGGGCAGGGCTGGGCTTTCACAGCCGCCTGTCGGAGAACACCACCCTAGAGCGATGTCTCTGTCTCCCTGTCTCTGACCCCCATGTTTAAATCTCCCCGCATCTCCCCACGTTCCCCAGTGGTCCTGCTCTCCTCCTCAGTCTCAAGGACCGTCCACCTATCCAGCTGGCTCCCGTCTGTTGGAAATAACACACTGGCCAGCCCACAGTCACAGTTGTTATGCCAACCTGCATCCCATCCCAGTGAGCTTGCTCCCAGCAGTGCCCTGTCTGCGTCAACGCGAGCTTCTCCAGCCGTGTGAGCTCATGACAGCTCAGCCGCCTCATCTCAGCCCTGGCCGTACCGCCAGCGCTCCGGCAGTGTGACCTGTCTGGGGGGGGACGGTCTCTGTTATCATTGTGCCTGTAGCCACAAACCCTGTAGCAAAAAATACAGTCGGCGTGAAATTAACACTTCCCAGGGTGCATCCTCCGCTGTCTCCTCCCCGCTCTCTAAGCCCTGGCTTCCTCTTTACAGGAGACATCAGGTACGACGAGGCCATGGGCTACCCCATGGTGCAGCACTGGCGGGTCAGAAGCAACCTGTACAAAGTGAAGCTCAGCACCATCACCCACTCTGCAGGTGAGAGCTGCCTTGGTTATGAATCCAGTTCTAGCCGAGAGGAGAGAGCGAGTGTGGGCAGCAGGTCTGGCTTGCTGGCACTGGCTCTCCCATCACTACCCACGCCTTAATACTGAGCACTTAGCCAGCCCTTTGCATCTCCAGGCTCTGTACAGACACTAATGCTCACAATCCTCTCCCCCAGGAAGGTCGGCAGAGAGATTTATCTGCTTTCTGCATAAGAATATAACATAAGAACAGCCATACTGGGTCAGACCAAAGGTCCATCTAGCCCAGTATCCTGTCTTCGGACAGTGGCCAATGCCAGGTGCCCCAGAGGGAATGAACAGAACAGGTAATCATCAAGTGATCCATCCCATGTCGCCCATTCCCAGCTTCTGGAAAACTGAGGCTACAGGGACACCATCCCTGCCCATCCTGGCTAATAGCCATTGATGGATCTATCCTCCATGAATTTATCTAGTTCTTTTTTGAACCCTGTTATAGTCTTGACCTTCACAACATCCTATGGCAAGGAGTTCCATAGGGTGACTGTGCATTGTGTGAAGAAATACTTCTTTTTGCTTGTTTTAAACCTGCTGCCTATTAAAAGACCGACAAGGGAAACTGAGGCCAAGAGTTCACATGATTTGATCAAGGTCACAGATGGAGACAGACCCAGGATGAGGGTAATAAAATAATAACATCCATCCCTTACTGTACACAGAGCTCTGCTCTGAGGAATGCACAGCTCTTTATAGTGGGGGATAAAAAACATTGTTCCCATTAAACATGGGGGGGGAAATCAACACAGGGAGAGGCTGAGGTCAAAATTGTCCATTTTGGGTGCCTAAAGTTAAGCACCTAAATCCCTACTTAGGCACCTAACTAATTGACCTGAATTTTCAGAGGTGGTGAGCACCTGCAGCCCCTGTTGGCTTTTGGTGGCTAGCTTTAAGCAACCATGTTTAATTGTCTTGTGCTAAATGATTTGACCAAGAAGACACAGCAGTGGCGGAGAAACGGTAGAGGGCAGGTCTCCTAGCTCCCAGGGTCATCTTTCCTTTTCAGAAGTTCCTGGCTCCACACCCCCTACTCATGCCACAAGGCTCCGCCTCTCTAAACTAAACCCCGCCTCCTGTACACCTCTCGGAATGGTGGGACTTTGGGATCAACCAAGGAGGTTAATGACCTAGATTTGCTAGGCTTCCAATTGCACGACTGTTCTTGAGCAATCTGGCTACACATCACTGTTACGCAAATCCTCGAGATCCCTATCTCAAGAGCCTTTTTCAACAGCCTTTCTGTAGCTGCTCAGATACTCCAGGGCCGGTTGCTTTGTGAGAACCTGGAGAGACTGGCCCCATTGCTATCTGGTTTGTATTCGATCATCTGGTGTAAAAATTTGCCCCAGAGGACAAACTCATTGCATCCAAATGTCTTGTCTGCATCAAAATGCCTTGGCCTTGTCATGGTTCACCGAGATCCCATCATGGGGCAACGTCCCTGCAAACCCGATGCACCAGCTATGAAGAAACAAAATACAGATGACGTCTGCAAGGGCTTTGCTTCCCAGGAGAAAGTTTGCAGCCAGAACACTTCCCCAGCCTCAAGTCCAGCCCTGTCCTGTGACCCCAATGCCTCCCCCTCACCTCTGTCTGCCAAGCAGCCAATGAGCATCCCTGAGCACCTGTGCAAAGGAGTGGGACAACTGAGTTAAGGTTAACCCCTTGTACCTCTGTGCACTCTTTGTGAGACACTGGCCAAGATTCACAAAGGAGAAGGCGTCAATGGGAGTTAGGCACCTAAATTCCTTTGTGAAGCTGGGCCGGTGTGCTCAAAGCAGGACAGTGACCATCAGGAGACACGTCAGGGCACTCCTTGCCTTGTTCCAATGGAACTGTCCTGTGACAATCCCGAGAGCTGGGGCACGTGCCTTAGGGTTACTCGCTTTCATCTGGGGCTGCTGGCAGATTGCCGGAAAATTCACATGACCCGCAGTCGATCTGTCCGTGTCCAGTTACTTTCTTGCCATCCCAACTATCCAGGGCACTTTCAGCTTTTTTTTTTTAAATAAACAAACATGCCCAGACTATGACCTCTGGGGATGCTCCACGGTATGATCTGGAATAAATTAATCCCTACGCTAGGGCAACCTCTCCGGCTGTGATAATTGCAAAACGAAGCTGAGTCATACCCCCCCGGGCATCCTGCAAAAAGGAATGGCGCTTCAGTCATGTAACGCATGCATGTGTGTGCACTGCAGCACTGTCACCAGTGACTTCTTTGTGAAATCCCTGAGGGAGGGGAAGCCACAGAAAGGTCTGAAAGCTGCAGACCCAGGTAAACAGCATGTGTTTAGCAAATGATAATGTAAGCCACAGAGACGGGTAGAGGAGGAGGAAATGCAGCTGGCACATGAGTGTTCAGGGATCAGAGAGTTTGGAGCAGGGACTCTGTGACTCCCCACTGCCCACACCTCCCAAACCAATTGCTGGCTGCCCTGCCTGGGGCATTTACCAATGAGATGCTCACTCTTTCAGGATTTGCAAATGTGCTGAAGATCCTAAGCAAGGACAGCAGCCGGGAGGAGCTGTTGTCGTTCGTTCAGCAGTACGGCTCTCACTACATCGAAGAGGCGCTGTATGGATCAGAGTTCAGCTGCACCATCCACTTCCCCAGCAAGAAGGTCCAACAGCAGCTTTGGCTCCAGTACCAGAAAGGTAAGGGGAACCCAGGGAGGAGCTGCTGCGTCAGGCACGCCCACTGCTGCAAAACCATCCCAGCCCTCTCACCACCACCCTGCAGGCGCTTCGGGCCATGCCTGTAATTAGAAGCAGACCGAAGGCCTGGGTTGACCCAATGGCCTGTGTCCCAGAGTCAATCCAAAATTCCAGGCCCTGGATCGACGATCTACCTGTTCCCGCCATTGCCTTTCCTCAGACGCACACCCTCCCCCATCTTCCCTGGGCAGCTGCCCATCGGGCTGTCGCCTGCGGGCCGTTTCGAGAAGAACTTGCCACGATCCTGGTCATCTGCTTCCCTACCCTGTTGTGGTAGCCCCTGGAACGCCCTGGGTGATTTGGGTTATTTTATATAAATGTGACATAATTGAGCTGTCTCGGAATGGCTTCGTTTTATTGCTTGTGCCAATGACAGTCTTTAAGGAAGTGTATTAAATCAATAGCAGACTCATTGTGCTGCACTATAAATAACGAGACACATCATTAAGCAGGGCAATAAACTTCAGGCCTTTGGAGTAATGCAATTAGGTTATGTTTATAAAAAACTCCCTTATTGCTGTAGCCTTCCGTGTACCGGTTCATTTCCCTCCTCCGGAGAACCTGGGTTAGTCCCTTGACTTGATCTTTTCCCACTCAAATGGACCACAGCATTTGTATGAACACATGGGGGGAGGGATAGCTCAGTGGTTTGAGCATTGGCCTGCTAAACCCACGATTGTGAGTTCAATCCTTGAGGGGGCCACTTAGGGATCTGGGGCAAAATCAGTACTTGGTCCTGCTAGTGAAGGCAGGGGGCTGGCCTTGATGACCCTTTGGGGTCCCTTCCAGTTCTAGGAGATAAGATATCTCCATATATTAAATATTATAGGATTCACAATAGCAGAGATTGCAAAAGCACTTTCATTCTATCCTCTCTACGTACTGTGTGGCCCGTGACATGCTATGGTTGACAGGAGACTAACACACATTGTGGGGCTGTGTGAACCTTTGGCTATGGCCTTTATTTTTCTCCTGCATCCCAGCCGTAGTTGTTCTTGTGAGTTATTTATAACACGCAGTTCTTGTTTGTTTTATTTTTAAATATTGATAAATGGACGTTTGCCATAGCAATGCCCTGTCGAATGGGGAGGAAAATGCAGAGATATGTTGTTTACATATTTGTGATGCTATTAATCATTCAGACTGTGCAGCTTTCTGGAATCCCTTGGAAAATGGGTTAGTGTGAAATACTCAGAGGGCCAGATTCTGCTCCCAGTTATGCTGATTCAAATCCAGAGAGACTCCACTCCAGAGAGACAGTGGAGTTACTCCAGTTTTACAAGGGCATAATTTAGAGTAGACTCTGGATTTGATGACTAAAGTAAATAATAGCAAGAGGGCTGTCATGTAGTGCTTTTAATCCATAACTCTCAACACACTTTAGAAAGGTGGGTGAGTAACATTATCCCCATTTTACAGATGAGGGAGGTGAGGTACAAAGGTATCTGTGGACTTGCTCAAGATCACAGAGCAGGTCAGTGGCAGAGTCCAGGTCTCCTGACATCTAGCCCACTGCTTTAGCTCCTGCGGTGCACTGCCTCCCCCACCAAACAGGTGCATTAAGGGGACAACGTTGGCCCTCACTGGGTGGATGGCTAGGAGATCTGAACCTTCGGCTCTTTCATATGGGGCTGCAGGGGAACCCTAGTTCCATAGAGCCGCTGCCTTCTGGAGGGCAACATCCCATTGAGTTAATTTCACCTGAATGTGGCCTCACAAGCAGGGCGCTCTATTTTCTATTCCATGCAGTGCCGTTACCAAGGCTTGTGTGTGTGGGCTCTCCCTCGCCTCCAGCTGTAGTACATATCACTGGGATTCACTGCCCAAAAGCAGTGGGGAGAGAGTGAACATCTAACTACATGGTGCTAAGACACTCCCTTGCACTGTTCTGATTCCTTTCCTATACAGCCCCCTTATCGCCTCCACCCCACTCTTAGTAGCCCTGGCCATGGCGTTCACCTTCCAGGTGGATTGGTAAGTCATCACCCACAAGGCTTCAACTCCTGTTCAGCAGCCTAGGTGCTCAAGTGAAGCTATTATTGTCTCCTCCGCCAGGAGGCGGAGAGCATCCTCTCGCCAGGAGTGTCTTCATTCCAACCAGGCCAAGCTGAGAAACTAGGTTGCTCCTAGCCCTTTGGTGATTATTTCCCCCTCACTGGAAGACAAGCCACATATGCTGCTTGTATTCTGGAGCACTATGTCTGGCGCATTATTTATCTGAAAAATGGACCTGAAACCTGCCTAAGGGGTTGCTTCAAGGAAAGACGCTCTAAAATGCAAATTAGCATGGTTTTTAAACAATGAGGATGACGTGACTAGAAGGCTCCAACCCAGACAGTTCGACTGGATACCTTCTCAACTCAGAAACATCTCTGGCCTATCATTGCCTTCCGGCTAGCCAACTCACTTCCTAACTGCACCGGGAACACACATGCAGCACGTCATTGAACTATACGAAAGGGGCCCTTTTACTGTAATTTGGTAGCAGGTGAAATTGACGAAAGCGGGGAAAAAATCTCATGCTGACTGGAATGGCCCCAAAAATAATAAAATGGAAGTTGTAGCACATTTGCAGCTTCCTAACCAAAGTATCTTAATATTTTAATCAACTTCATAAATAAATCTGGAGGCCCCAGGAAGAGGTGCCCGCCTACAAAGTACACAATCTGTGTGTTTGCGCCCTAATTGAAAACATTGTCTCGAACATAAAACTGTGCCGCAGACAGTCCGATTTCTTGTAAATTGCTGGGCCAGACGCGGGCTAGTTGCCAACGTTGGAACTGTCTGAATAACCACGCTAGCAGGCAGCAAAAAGGAACGGTCACCGGAGCCCTGGAAGTGCGTAGGTGTTTGCATATGGATTTCTCCAGCCAAATGCAAGACACACTCATTTGTTTTTTTGGAGAGCCAACAGAAAGCTTGCCCCATTCGCTCCCAGTGCTCAGACACCGTGGTGACGAGCATGATACGAAAGCCGAGAAAAAGAGATTCCACTCTGCTGCATCTTCTCCCATTTGTGCTAGTGACAGAGGAGATGGTGTGTGCTCTGAGGTCGATGGACAGCTTGGTTTCTAAGTCCATTAACAAAAGGAGGGAACTACAGAGTTAATCTTCCCTCATTAAAAACAAACTCTGTACATTCAAGATGAACATCATGCTGGTGACAGGTATTGGATGGACAGGCCTGGAGACAAAACGGGCTGGATGAGGGCCAGTTTTCCCTACTCTGCCCCTATATAGCATGAGCAGCATCACCTTACACCACCTTAACCTTGCTCTGGATGGACCCCCTCAAAAGGCAAGAGAAGCATACGACCTCCTTAACCCCGCCACTGAGACTGCAAGCAAGAGAATCAGTTACGATAGTTTTAGGGGTACAGACACGTCATCCCTGGAAATTGAACTGACGCCACCCGGGAGCCTTCCTGTGATAAGGATTTTCAGTCACATAAAATATTTTGCTATAGAGAGAAAGAGAGAGGGGAATTTTTGAGTAAAGATTACAAATCAGGAGTTGCTTTTCCTTTAGATCTAAGGCAAATATTGGAAGTTTGCCTTCTTCCAATCTCCCCTCTGGAGAACGAGTTAGACTGTGGGCAAACAAAACAACCCCTCCTCCCATTTTATTTCATTTAAAATGATTAAAGGCCCTATTTCAGGGGCTCTTTGGCTATGGTTTCACGTTACCTAGCAACACTTTAACTCATCAAAGGGGGGATGTGGGCACTGATCCGAGGCTTTGAAATTGACCCAGCTGTTGATCCGTTTCACTGGAGCCTGCATCGGTTTTCTCCACCATTAGAGCCAGTGTTTAACGCTGACAGCACGTCATTAAGTTCACACTAATTCTGTGGACATCTTTATTTGGCAGCTTGTGCACACCTGCAGACTCCATGCCACCTCCTGTTGCTTTTAAGGCACTGTCACAAAAACATGTAGGAGGAAATAGAGGAATCCTTCCAAGAAGGGCTCTCCCAGTACAGCAAATGCACCTGCTACTGTCCAGTCCATTCTCTGCAAAATAATTGTAATAGATCTATTTGCTCTGCGCCTCCCTTCAGTCTGACTGAGTGGAGGGAGAAGGGCAGCTGTAAGAGGAAAAGGGAACAGTTGTTCAGCGAGCCAACTTTGACATCCCAGGAGGAACTTCAAAGAACTAAGCTTTGTATCTCCCTCACTTCCAGTGAGATAAACAGACCACAGACAATAAATGTGGATTTGAAAATGTCATTGGCCCAGCTGAAAACAGAGAGGGTATCAGCAGTACTGCAGAGGCTCTAATAGCATTAAGCACTTTAGTAGCACTCTTCCTAACAGCACTGTGCAGACCACAACTAAACCTTCCAACTTTCCCGTAAGGCAGGATTACCTCTGCTCTGCAGCTGGAGAGACTTGAGGCACAGGGGTTAGGTGACTTGCCCAAGGCCACGCAGCCAGTGTTAGATGAAACCTCAGATGTACCCAGTCCTAATACTCAGATCACTCTTCTCCCTCACAATGGAGATGGGAATTAAAAGATCATTACAGCCAGAGAAGAAGCTGCTGCTGAGGGGTCTAGAGTGGTATGGATGTGAGGGAAGCATCTGGAGAAGCGGAGGTTATGTTCTCATTATCAGACAGCATTAGTTCCACTTTTCCTTCCAATACTGGGTTCATTTTATTTTGCTCTTTTTACACCCCTCCTCCCCAAGTGGCACACACACAGAGTTCCCCTGCCTGAGCCAACATGGCCCAGTTATGTGCACAGCAAACCAAACATTGCAAACAGCTTCAGCACCTGGAATCAACGCACCCCGAGCTAATAAAGGAGAAGAACGGCCATACGGGGTCAGACCAATGGTCCATTAGCCCAGTATCCTGAGGGAATGAACAGAACAGGCAATCATCGAGTGATCCATCCCATTATCCCCTCCCAGCTTCCGGCAATCAAAGGGTATAGACACTACCAAGAACATGGGCTTGCATCCCTGACCACCTTGGCTAATAGCCATTGATGGACCCATTCCCCATGAACTTAGCAAATTCTTTTTTGATCCCTGTTATAATTTTGGCTCTCACAACATCCCCTGGCAACAAGTTGCACAGGTTGACTATGCACTGTGTGAAATGCTTCCTTTTGTTTGTTTTAAACCTGCTGCCTATTCATTTCATTGGGTGACGTCTGGTTCTTGTGTTATGTGAAGGGCTAAATAACACTTCCTTATTCACTTTCTCCACACTGGTCATGATTTTATAGATCTCTATAATATTCCCTCTTACTCATCTCTTTTCCATGCTGAAAAATCCCAGTCTTTTTAATCTCTCCTCATATGGAAGCCGTTCCATACCTTTTCCAATTCTGATATATCTTTTTTGAGAAGGGGTGATCAGATCTGCATGCAGTATTCAAGCTGTGGGCGTACCATGGATTTATATAGCAGCATTATGATATTTTCTGTCTTATCTATCCCTTTCCTAATGGTTCCTAACATTCTGTTTGCTTTTTTGACTGCTGCTGCAGATTGGGCAGATGTTTTTAGAGAACTCTCCACAATGACTCCAAGATCTTTTTCTTGAATGGTAACAGCTAATTTAGACCACATCATTTTGTACTTATAGTTGGGATGTTTTCCAATGTGCATTACTTCGCATTGATCAACGTTGAATTTCATCTGCCATTTTGTTGCCCAGTCACCCTGACTGTGGTGTGTTTCTTTGGCATTTTTCCCTGTACAAGGATGTTAAATGTAATTATATTATGGTCACAGTCCAGCTATATTCACCTCTTGACTCCATTGAGGATTAAATCAAGAATTGCCTCTCCCCTTGTGGGTTCCAGGACAAGCTGCTCCAAGAAGCCATCTTTTATGGTGTCTAGAAACTTTATCCCTGCATTCTTTCCTGAGATGACATATAGCTAGTCAATATGAGGATAGTTGAAATCCCCCATTATTATTGTGTCAAGTATCAGAGGGTACTTATATACGCCATCATGTGCCAGCAATGCCCCTCTGCTATGTACATCGGCCAAACTGGACAGTCCCTAGGTAAAAGGATAAATGGACACAAGTCAGATATTAGGAATGGCAATATACAAAAACCTGTAGGAGAACACTTCAACCTCCCTGGACACACAATAGCAGATTTAAAGGTAGCCATCCTGCAGCAAAAAAACTTCAGGACCAGACTTTAAAGAGAAACTGCTGAGCTTCAGTTCATTTGCAAATTTGACACCATCAGCTCAGGATTAGACGACTGTGAATGGTTAGCCAACTACAAAAGCAGTTTCTCCTCCCTTGGTGTTCACACCTCAACTGCTAAAAGAGAGCCTCATCCTCCCTGATTGAACTAACCTCGTTATCTCTAGACTGATTCTTGCCTGCATATTTATACCTGCCTCTGGAAATTTCCATTACATGCGTCTGATGAAGTGGGTATTCACTCACGAAAGCTTATGCTCCAATACATCTGTTAGTCTATAAGGTGCCACAGGACTCTTTGTTGCATTATTATTGTGTTTTCTACCTGTATAGCCTCTCTAATCTCCCGGAACACTTCACAACTGCAGTCACCATCCTGATCAGGTGGTCGGTAGCATATTCCTACTGCTATACTCTTATTGGTCAAGCATGGAATTTCTATCCATAGAGATTCTATGGTACAATTGGATTCATTTAAGATTTTTACTTTATTTGACTCTCTGCTTTCTTGTACCTAGAGTGCCACTCCCTCACCAGCACAACCTACTCTGTCATTCCTATTGTCCCATTGATTATCCTCATTCCACCAAGTTTCTGATATGCTGATTATATCGATATCCTAATGTAATGTCATGCCCTCTAGTTCACCCATTTTAGTATTTAGGCAATTGGGATATAATACTTTCCCCTATATCTGCTTTTATTGTCTGGTCACAATCTAAGCCTATAGAATTTTATAGCACTTTGAAATCTATTTCTACCAACAAGCACTATATTAAATGTATAACTCTTTACAGCATGCAGTTTCTGTCCTGATACATGTTTTAAAGGCACTGATTTAACATATTCTTCAGTCTTAAAAAATCTAGCCAGTTGCTGTGAAATTTTGTTTAGACTAAACTGCATATGCTGTGACTCAGTCTGCTAAATGACCTTATGCCCTGCTCATTGTAATCCAAATGTGCCAGGCAAGTACAGTAATTAGTTGTGCAAAATGAAATAACTTTAAAGCCTCACATTGGCTAATGACCCAGAAAAATCACTTAAACTATACAATGCAGAGAACCTAAAAGTGCCGATGTTTATTTTTAACTTTTATAACCCTGCCCTCTTTGGTTACAAAATAAAAGTTTATTTTTAAAAATAACCGCCCAGCCTCAAACGTCACATGCCAATTTTTAATCCAGAACGAATGCTTACAGTGAAATTATAACTGCCGTGAGAAATCACCGCTTTTCATGAAACAGTTGATCAGTGCTAAGTCTAGCAGGGTCAATATGACTATCGTTCTTCAAAGTTCTTTATATTTTATAAACCAGCAACTGCTTACAGCACGGTCTCACATCATAGGAAAAGAGTCTGGGTAACATAAACTGAGCTGGTAACAAGGAAATCAGAGGATGTGTGTCCACTGATGAGATATTGTCCTCTAAACTGAAATGGCAATTGCTTAGCTCTCTTGTGGCTTCCCCCAAATGAGATTTTCTTAAAAAGAATACTCATAGCACCTATCAGATTATCCCAATTCAACCCATAACAACTAGCTGAACCTCACGCCACTCCGGAGTAATATAAGCAATACTAGCCCAATTTTGCAGATGAATAAATTGAAGCAGGCAGTGGCTAAATGAATCAGTGGCAAATCTAGGATTATAATCCAGGATTCCTGGCTCTAACCACTTGACGCACTTTCAACTATTTTTATTTGTTGCACTACGGAGGTGTGGGGGTTGTTTGCCTTTAAAGCATCAGGTACGACACACATCATGAAGATAGGGGCCTTGAGGGCCTATTGATCTGAGCATGTCTGAGAAATCCTAGTATTTATGTTTGTAAAGTGGGGAAAGAAGTGAGAGATACTTATTGTAGGCCTGCCAGAGCGTGGATTTATTCTCCACATCCTGACAGCATGAGAAGAGGTATCTTGCAGTTAATATGTTAGCAAATCTAATTCTGGATGGCCTTGGAAACCAGTCTGCCACCAAAGAGAACACAAGGAGAAATGTTTTAAATAACGAGATGAGCCATTTGTAATGCACTTTTAATTGGATCAATTTCCTCTTTATTACACAACCTTTAAAAATCAAACATACTCATTATCAGACATGTTCCATCTCCAGGTGAAAAGCAGAAGCTAAACTATTTCATCATAATCTTTAATTACTCCATTTCATCTCCTTTGGAGCTGATCACAACGGTGGCAAAAAGCAAAACACCACTGCAAAAGATGCAGAACTGAGAAACTAATTTACAGCCAATTCCGCTTTGCCAGCTGAAGCATGTACTCTAGCTGGGGACAGCCATTCCTCTTCTCTTCCCCCTGTCTGCCTGAAAAAAAACCACGAGAACAGTATAGCAGCTACAGGCTAAACACACACACGGGCCCCAATCCCCTCTCTACCTTACTCTACAAGTGCATCACAGAATAGCGTCTCCTTTTCTTGGAATCTGTAATACAGGATGGAAGAGATGATGAACTTAATTTAAACTGTGGCTACCAGGAAAAACCTAGGCAACCAACTGCTCAGTCAGCAGAATGGGCCTGGTTTTAAGTCCACTTAATGTATCCATTTGGCCTCTAGGAAATATTCTCTCCCGAGTTTGATGTAGATGCTCATTAGGAAAGGTAATATTGCTTCATTTATTCAGTTCTATGAAAGCTGCCTGCAGAAAGTAGCTCTTAGGAACAGGTGAGATTTTTAAACATGAACGATCAGTACAACAGGAACTGCCATCAATGTAATGTTTATAAAACAGCTTGGGTGGCAACCCAGTAATTATCCAAACGAAGTCCAAATACAAGTAGATCTATCCAAACAACATGCACACCAGAGTGCAAGTTACTTTCCAGATTGCTGCTACACACCATAGGCAAACTTTGCCAGAAGACAGCTGTGTGTGTAAACTCATGTTTGTATCTACAGCAAATCAACACAACACAGCTCATATGGTAAGCGCTGAATTTTTAAATTCCCTTCAGAAGCCACAGTGTCTTCCCCTCTACAGATCCACTGCTTCCCTCTGTACCTGCTCCCTTCTCTCCAGAATTCTCCTAGGTCATCACTTTCTAATACAGTAATACCCAATTGCCCTGATCAGCATTGTACTCCCTGTGCCAGGCACTGTACAAACAACTGCCAAGATGGGTCTGGAGTAGTTAGGGCTAATGGTCTGGCCCTGCTCAGTTCTTTGGCAATATCAGGGAATCCACAAATCAAGATGGTTCTGCTTTCACCGCTTGAACTGGAAGCACTGTTACAGTCACACAGCTGGCTAGAGGGGCACAAACAGCAGCAGCTGCTCTCAGGAAGTGGGTTTTTTTTACTGCTGCTTAGCTAAGAAGGGACAGACAGCTTGTGGGAATTTAAAAACTCACCTGTTACAGACACATTGTAGCACAGACTTGATACTACAGCAAATACAGTTCGAAAATGCTGGACACGACAGCAACTATAGAGCCAGTTTTTTACGTGGTCTATTGTGCCCCCAAATTTGCAACTACATTGTTGATGGTAACAAATAGTAATTACACTGCAGTGTAACCATGATCTTTGGCAGATTAACAGTCTACAACTGTGTCCTATTTAAATGTTTCTTTTCTTCAATAAACCATTTTAGAGGAGCAACACCACACTGAGATATGTGTTTATCAGCCAGGATAGGCACACTGTGGGGGTGTTAACTCACACAGCTGCAGTTTTGTGCTCCATCTGCCCCAAAGCTGAGATGAACATGCATCCTGGTGTCCGCTGGAGCCATAAAAAAGGGCCAGACAATGTCTCTAGGAATGTAGCTTTTTGCTGTGCATGGAGAAAGATGCAAACCACCAGAGCAAGAGCTTCCAAGTAATAAAATAAGATTCCCTCCTCCCCCCCTCCCCTTTTTTCCCTATCTCATGAACAAGTAGCTTTCACATACAAAGTGCAGACTAGTGGAAACCTATCAGTAAATGCAATGGTCTGGAATGCAGAATATTGAAGTGTGCAGATGAACATACCATTTGTCACATTTGATCTTGTTTACTTCAATTTCTCTCTCCCCTGGCAAAGCTTTAAATACCAAACATACCCTTCAAAGACAGGTTCCAAGCCAGATTTAATAGTAAAACAACTGTGAATACTGACAGACTGAAATTAATTCTGTTAAATAGGCTCTCCTGTCAATTCCCCCCTCCCACTCTACTTTTCTCATGCTAATCAAACTGTAATGAAATTCTCTTTGCCATCAGAGGGCAGTTCTCTGGCTCGATCGGTCTTCCATGATTGCACTGTACCCACTTCACATTGAAGAGACTGGTGGACCAAGTGGGGTTCACCAGTGGCACCATGAAGATAATCTCCTAATTACTAGAAACAGGGAGGACCACAGCCTTGCCCTTTAGTTTTATGCAAGCTGCACCTTTGTGCAGTTTAGGGAGGCTCCGTTGTCGTATGCAGCTACAGCGCTGCAATCAGAAATAGCTTTCTGTGGTTGTCTGTGAAGAATTGCTACTGAGATCCTTGTGAGAACTGTGGTGGGAAGAAGACCGCCTCACGGGTCTTCTAAAGAAAGGTCATATAGAAGAGTCAGTTACTATTTATGGCACAAAGCAGCATGCAGTGGTTGAAGCTGGGAGTATGAGCTACGGCACAAGGCAGTAAGATGTAGGGAGAGATCAGTCACTTAACCCACAACCAGTACTCCATAAGTATCCTTTGCTCCATGGAGGTGGTGGGGTGGTGGTTGGTTTTTAAAATTATACAAATAAAAAGGCTATTTTGTTTCTAAACACAAAATAGTGACACAGCTCGGATTAGGACATAATCTACCTGAAAGTGCAGCACTAACTTCTGTCAAATTATGATACGGCGGGGAGAACCTATGAGAAGAGCAGCTTTATCCAGTGAAACACCCTTAAGGTGTGGAATACCTCCTCAAATGGTAACTGTAGATCTTAATGCAATGATCCCAACAGTCCAGCACTAGCAGCTGCCCTTTAGGTGTAATGGCTATGCCAACAGGGCAGGTGAGGCCTTCCCTGATTAAGATATTGTAGCCACCTCCTTTAGGAAAATGCAGGATTTCTTTACGGCTGCTGTCTGCAACAATCAGGTCTCCCCTAGAATCCACGCACATCCCAGCGATGCACCTGAAATCCTCATTCTCTGAGAAGAAGTGGCTGATCTGGCGGCCTAAGTTCCCATCTGGACCTACAGAGCCAATTGAAAAGCCCCCCTCGAGGTGGTGCTCATGCTGGCGGTTCTCCAGGTTGAGTCCCAGCCCCTGAGTGAAGTATACAGTCCCTTCAGAATCACAAGTGACAAACTTTGGGCGCACAGCACTACATAAGCAACTGTACTTAACTACCCCAACACCACGGTCCACTGTGAAACACCAGAGCTTTCCTCCTTCCACATCGGTCACTACGAACTGCCCTGAAGGCAGAGCTGTGATGCCCCAGGGCTTGCTAAGCTGGCTCCTGTGACATGCAACGCAGTGTCCATCCATGGTATACACCTTTAGTGAGTTATCATAGCTGTCAGTCACTCCTATCAGGCCATGGCAGTTCATGGTGACAGATAGGGGAGTCAAATTGGGTAGATCTGCTCCAAGGAAACTCAGCACAAAGCTATCAATGCCACTAGGGCTCCGCCGGATCTCCTTCAGAAAACCCTTGCGGGTAAATACCTGGATTCGGAAATTGCCACGATCTGCCACAAGCACCTCTCCCTGTACGGTGACATGTACGCTGACAGGAAGATTGAACATCCCTGGCATGCTGCCTTTGGAGCCCATCTTCTTGAGGAAGTGACATTGCTGGATGCTAGTGGCTGTTTCAGGCATCCTTGGTTTGGCAGGTGAGGAATTTGGTGTCAAACCAGTCTCTTCTTGCACCACATCAGTCTCCCTAAATGTAGCCGATGAGGATGCAGCAGTCTCCATCAGAGATTCCTCCATGTTGACTGTCCGAGGTTTCTTCGCCACCTGCCCAATCTGCAGTGGCCCCACGTGGCCCACCTTGAGGAGCTCCACCTCTTGCAGAGTCAGCTCTCTTGGTAGGTTGTTCGTCAGTTCTGGCTCTTCCTCATCTGCTGCCTCCTCCAAGAGAGCTATATCTCCCTGCTTAATCTTGGCAAGGAAATAGTCACATCGGGATACGATCTGCACCTCTGCTATGTTCAGCAGATAAGCCTGTTCCTCCATTACCTGGTTATTTACTTTCTCCACTTCAGACAAAGAGTTTGTGAAGAACTTCCGTGACCTTGCCAGTTCTTCCTGGATCTTGCGCTCTTCCTTGCTGTAATCCTGAAGAACTGCTTTGTATCTGGATTGCACATCTTTGGAGACCCCTTCCAGAGATGCTTTTCTTTTCTGCAGATCCCCCATGAGCTCCCGAAGTCTGCCAAGCTTTACCCCAAATTCCCTCCTCCGTTCATCAGCAGCCTCTTTGATGGCAACAACACCATGTCCTTGCTGCTGATGTTCCATTTCCTTGCACGGGTCACACAAAACCAAATTACAGCTCTTGCAGAAGTGCCTGGGTAACCTTCTCCCGCAAACTTTGCACATGAAAAGGCCCACAGCTTCACTCAGTCCTGTGGTATCTATGATCTTCAGCACCGTGAGATTATCGGTCAGTTGAGCCAAGTTTGTGATCCGAGTGATCTTGCTGCAGAAGGGGCAGCGTATCCCATTGATGCTGTTTGCCAGGAGTTTCTCCAAGCACTGCTTGCAGATGGTGTGCCCACAGTGTAAGAGTTTGGGCCTCAGCTGGTCCTCAGTAAAGGACTCCATGCAAATGGGGCACTCCAGAACTTCCCGAAGTGCATCCGAGTTCAGGTGAGAGGCAGCGGCCATGGCTTTCAAAGGTAGATTCAATTAGTGTAAAACTTGTACTCACATTTATTCCAAGTGCTTTGATCCTGTTCAGAAAGAAAAGAGAAAAGTGATTTATTTCCTTACCACCTCCGGCTATATATACACATGCAATTTATTTCTGATTTATCAACCATCTCTGGTGAATAAGCAATCCACTTGGCTCTTCCACATTCTGAAGGGGCAGATTAATTTCAGCTAATCTCACAGTGGGCAAGTTCTAACACTAACTTGCAGTTTCTGGTACACTGAATGATTCACTTACATGATTTATAAGTAAAACTGAAAAGTCTAATGGCAGCAATAAGGAAACCCAATAGATATTGATGACTAAATCATCTGCTCATGATACCCAACTACCACTGCCATGCCTCTGAGTTTACACAATTTATGGATACACAGGGATAGTAAATCAAGCATTCAAATATTGCAGATCAAAAGGGGGACCAGATGGTGCAGTGCCTTAGGACATTAGTATATTACCTCTGGAGACCGGGATTCAGATGTGACCTCAGACGTGAGTGAAATGAATGTGGTTGTTCTGATCTAACTTCCTGGATGTTAATCAACCAAAATGATAAATTTCCAACATCCCGTCCATTTGTCAGACAGATAAATTAGAGTGAAAGAGATTTGTCAGTTTCTGCTGGTTTTTTTGTGCATTTTTTAAACATGCAATCATTCACAGCTAAGATTTAATCCAGTATATTGTATTAACCTCTTCAGTGTTGCATCCCCCTCCCCCCCTCCGAAACAAAATACACCTTTGATGTACCAAAATCCCAGTGGGCACTGGCACTGAAGAGATTAATAATTAGACATTCCCATTCATTTGTAAAAACTACTTGAATTCAATTGCTCATTATTAGTTCTGGAGTTTAGCTTTAAAATGTTTCACTTTCTAGATTTAATAATCTTGCAGCATCCATCTTGCTCTTACATTTTGCTTCAATCTAATAATACCATTATTGCCAACCTCCCTTATCCAGGGTTTTCTGTATCCTTCAGCATCCTCACATTATTCCTCAATACTGAATTAAAGAATCTCAGCAGTTCTCTCACTAAAGCAGGCATCCACTCAAAAAGAACACAACAGAGTTCACATCATTAAATCATTATTCAGTGGACTTGGTTTCCATCCCTTTACTATTGCAAGGCCTGGCCATTAAAAGAAAGGGGAGCAAAAAAATCCCTATTCTTTTTTTGGTCCCTAACATGAAGAGAGAGCAAGCTGAGAGACCTGTACAGAAAAGTAACATACCCATTGTGCTCTGAATCACGGCTGCCTGCACATAGCACTCTCTCGCTTCCCTGCTGAGCTTGCCTGCTTCAACCTTGGGAGCATTTGAGACAGAAGGATTTTGTATACTTCAGTAGACCATTTGCTCAAAGGAAGGGAGCAGACAACTGCTGTGGAGGAAAGTGCTTTGTGCTCGTAGAGAGAGAAAGTGTGCATTAGTTTATTAGTAGGTTTCAACCAGGGCCCTGTTTGTTATTCTTTGGAGCCCTCATTTTCAGGGATTGATTCAGTGGTGTAGAGGAATTACAGTTATTTACCAAGTGAGGATCTGATCCTTTACTCCCAGGATTGGCAGTGTTATGGATGTAATACTCAGAACTCCTGGAGAATTACGGCTTCATAGTGTTTAAGGCCAGAAGGGACCACTGGGTCATCTAGTCTGACCTGTATATCACAAGCCATTACACTTCCTACTTACCCTATAGCCCAATAACTTGGGTTAGACTAAAGCATTTCAGTCCCCAGAAACTAAGCTGTGTTATCCAGCAGCTCCTACTGCTAGCACTGAAATAGAAGATTTGTCTTTATCCTTAGCATACATAGAAGCTGTGGGCACAGAAAGCATTGCTCAAGAGCCAGGACATTGCCATGTAGGCCAGAAATGTTCCTCAAAGTAGTGAAAAGCAATATTTAAGAATGATAAATCCATAGTGTAAGACCTACTATCTATATGTATTCTCTTTAGGAATATACTGGAAGGCTTTGCTTTGGAGGGATAAGGCTAGGTGAAGATGCCAGGTGATTGGAGTGGGGAGGAATCCCAATTTAGATAAAAGGTTGCTGACCACCTTTTAAAAAACAAAATAGAAGAACCAATTAGGAACCGACTGCTATTAATTTTGAAGCGGGTCAGATATTTAGCAAGCTGACCTAAACAATGTCATTTTAATAAAAAAAATATATAAATCACAAAAACACCTGTTTATGAGAATGATACTGTGGGTCTCACTGAAGTAAAACAATTCAGTGATTGCTGTAATTGCATCCTTAACTTGCATGAGGGCAACATGTAGCAGAGGTTTCCAGCTAACAGATGCTCTTGTGCATCATAGTTCAGGCAGTTCATTAAGCACAAGGGGTTAAAATTAGAGAAAGCCTTAAGTGAGGGTCAAGTTAGA
>NW_020664589.1:3163902-3166429 GCF_002925995.2 Terrapene triunguis | reverse complement strand
ATATATATTTCTAACTTGACCCTCACTTATATATATGTGATTTGTTTTAATTACATTTAAATTCTTTCCACTTTGCACTATTTTTGTTTTTTGTTTCTCTTCGCATGCACTGAGAGACTTAACTAGTTAGTTTCACTTTTGTCTTATAGTCAACTTTACAATCAGATTCTGGCACTAGGCCAAAGCTTCAAAATTTAGGCTACAAACACTGCAGGGAAGTTGTTTAAGAAAATATTCCACTGGAATGAATAATAATAAATAATAAAATAAATAATAATAATGCATCCCTGTAACTCAGAATTTTCCTGCCTTTGTTTTTATTCGCACTAGCCCTTATCTGTATGTGTGTTTAGAATAATATACAGGCTACTAGAAACATTGCAGGATTTTTCAAATCAACACTGTGGGAATGGAAACATACAATGCGATCACAGAAGAATATTTTTCTATAAAAAGAAAATAATAATGTTTATCTCCCAAGAAGCAAAGTCCTAAGCATGCCTCTAAATATGTTTTCTTTCCATCGATTAACATTTTTATTAAGCAAATGTTAGTCCTGAGTCAAATGGAGGTGCCCTTGGGATTGTTAAGTATATGCTTTGCGAGCACAAGCATGGGCTCAGGAGAACACAGCGGAAACTAGCTCAAGTGATTCAGTTCAGTGATGCCCTGAGACTCTTGCACAGCCATGTACAAGTTATTTAAGTTTGATTTGGAACATGGGTACAACAGTCTCCTTAGCAAAGACATGTCTGCTGCAGCAGGAGATAAATTCATTAAACAAGGGGCCCTGTTAACATGGGAATAGCAACAAATGGAATTAACTGCTGATACAATTAAAGCCATATGTAAACACAGTAAAGCTGCCTGCTAACAAGACCATGGCATTAAAAGAAAGACAGCTGTGGCTGGCAGAACCTTTTTGGGGGTCAGGAGTGGTGGGAAGGGACTTTAAAACAAAGCCATCATCCACACATTAGCTGCCAGAAACCAACAATTTATTGGGAAACAGGTCATATCTAAAACCCAGCCTGTAACTGCTCTGCATTCATGCTAACTACAATTATAGGAATTTCCACATTCTCTTCTAAAAGCTTCCAGCCTCTCCCAGTAGAAGAAATGCTGCTCTCTGTGTAATATGGCTGGCAGGAAATGCTAGTCCCAGGCTGACCCTGGAAATCTTACAGAGATCTAGTTGCCCCAGACTTTATCTACATGAGGGTATGTCTACACTACTGAGACTATACAGGAATAGCTACATCACCGTAGCTGTGCCCGGCATAACCCATAATGTAGATGCAGCCTACAGATGGAAAAGTTTGTTTTGACCCCTTAGCATAGGAACCCCACCTCCTTGAACAATGGAAGCTACCTTGATGGAAGCATTCTTCGATCGACACAGTTGTGTCTACGCTGGGGGTTAGGTCGGCATAGCTACGTCGGTCAGGGATGTGGATTTTACACCCTGCCCGGTGAAGCTATGTTGACCTAACTTTTAAGCATAGACCAGTCCTAGAATAATGAAACCTGATTGACAAAAGGAATTAAGCAGACATATTAGCCTCCCTCAACTTGGATTGAAAATGTTTGTCCCATAGGTGTGGACCGTGGACGTGGTCAATAGAGCTTAATACCCATTGTTAGCCAAGTATGCTAGTGTATGTCCATACTACACGTATTAGAGTGACAAAGTTGTCGTGCAGATGCTTGCAACAGTGAAGAAGGGATTTTTCCATAGCTGTAGTAAAGCCACCTCCTTGCGAGGCAGTAGGTAGGTCAATGGGCTTAACTTGCCCCTGAGCAAGGTAGTCTTTAAGGTGCCACCAGATTCCTTGTTGTTTTTGTGGATACAGACTAACACGGCTACCCCCGATCCTTAACTGACCTAAGTTTCAGGTGTGGACTAGGTCCTAGTCATCATAATCCAGGGAGCAGTGGTGTGTCCATCCCTTTGCTATCCCTTCATTTTTCCCCTTGGTCCTTCTTGCTCTCTGCTTCTGCTCCCCTACTCATCATCCCAGAGCCCATCCTGCCATTGCTTCCCTCTACCCTGAGGTTGGCACCTTCCAGAGAGAAAACATACTTTGACCTCACACAGCAAAAGGCCAATCTGGTTTAGAGCCTTTGAAAGTGACACTCGGCTTTTATTTATTGTATTAAAATGGGGGGAGTCTTTCAATGGCTTGGAACCTGGCCATACTGGCCTGAGGGAAAGAGACCAGTGAGACACCCCCAGCTGCCCACCCCAAGCCTGGCTCTGCCCTGGGGGCTCTTCCCTCTCCCTCTACATCTCCATCCCAAATTCAGATTTCTCCCGCCACTCTTTCTGCTTCCCCAGCCTATACTGGCCCCCTTTCAGTAGGGGGTCCCCTTACCCCTCACCCACCCTCTCCCTGCCCCTGGGGCCCCGGTCCCCCCCAGCCGCCCCCCATGCCTGCCCCTGGGGGTCCATTCCCCCCCCCGTGCCTGCCCCTGGGGGCCCGTTACCCCCCCTCGTGCCTGCCCTGGGGGTCCATTACCCCCCCCC
>NW_020664589.1:3149952-3163802 GCF_002925995.2 Terrapene triunguis | reverse complement strand
TCCCAGCCTGCTCAGCGCGCCCGGCGCCTGCCCCGCCCCGCCCCGCCCCGGAGCATGCCGGGAGCTGTAGTTCTGCCCAGATCCTGCCGCGGCCAGTTCCGCCGCGGGGCTGGAGCCAGCGCTAGAGCGCTCCCGCCGGGCAACGGGCTCAGGATCCCCCCCCCCCCAGGTGTGTGTTTGCGGGGTTCCCCCGAGTGTCCCCCCAGGGTTGCATTTTGGGGGGCGTCCCCACTCCCCCCCGGTTTGCATTTCCAGGGTTGCATTTTGGGGGGCTTGCTCACAGGACCCCCCAGTTTTGTTTTGTTTTTACTTTGGTAGCTTCCCCCTGCCCCTTTCCAGGTTTTGTTTGGGAGGAAGCCCTGCTCCCCCTCCCCCACGGTTTGCATTTTGGGGGCGTGCCCCATTGTTTCCCTCTGGTTGCACTTGGGGAGGATTCTCTGTTGTCCCCTCCCCCCAGTTGGTGGGACCCCGACTCCAATTGCAGGACACCCACCGCTGAGTTGAGTCTGTTCCCAAGGATAGACAGGGCCTAAGAAAAACTTACTCAGGTAGACGAGCTAGAAAAACATAAGCATGATGGATGCATCAGACTTGGGGTTCTCAAGCTTTTCCATAGCCTCTCTTCTAAGAAGTAGTTCCCACTATCTCATGGGCACCTCACTTCTCTTTCCCCTCGTGCAAGTGGCATCACTTCCTCTTCGCCCTCCTAACATCCCCATGGTGACTACAGCAACTGCTTGTTTTTGGAAAGGGTTCAATGGGAGTTAAGTTTCTTTTACCACAATTCGGCGGCACATGGGTTCTAAGGGCATGTCTACAATGCAAAACCAGAGGTGTGTTCTTAACCTGCGTTCAAATAGGGAAGACATAACAACTCTGCTTTTAACTTGAGTTAAAGCCTGGGACTGTACTCAAGCTGCTAACCTGAGTTAAAAGCCAGGTTGTCTTGTCTTCACTGCTACATATACACCTGAGTGAGCTAACTGGAGTTAAGAATAAACTTTTGTTTGCAGTGTAGACATACCCTAATAAGAGAGGAGCCAGAACCACGTGACCAGGCAGTGCTCTGTGTCCCGTTAGCAAATGCTCCACAGACCACCAATGCTTCACTGGTCGCTGTTTGAGAACCACTGTATTAGGACAGTTCTACATTAGAAAAGTAGGTTGGTTTAACTATGTTGGTCAGGGATGTGAAAAATCCACACCCTTAAGTGGTATAGTTAAGCTGATCTAAGTCCCTGTGTAGACAGCGCTAGGTTGATGAACGAATTCTTCTGTTGACCTACTGCCTCTCAGGGAGGTGGATAACCTGTGTATGTAGTGTCTATAATGAAGCTCTCATTTGTGCCACTGTAGCATGTTAGGTATAGACAAGCCCTTAGACAGGACAAAGCCCTGGGGAACACACTAAGTCACAATGCTGGCCTGGCCTGCGCAAGGTGGTCCGGATGATTTAATAGGCGTTTTCCATTTCTTATGTCTGTGACAGCCTACAGATAAGTAGAATTGTGCTGTGTGAACAGGACAGGTGTGTGGCTGCCTTTAGGAGCATTACATAAGGCCCTTTATAAAGTTCAGCTGCATCCCAGCTTCAGGTCTGACGCAAGACAGTGCAATAAAGACAGGATAGAGCAGTGGTGGGCAACCTGCGGCCCGTCAGGGTAATCCGCTGGTGGTCCACGAGGCAGTGTTTACACTGATCGTTCGCAGGCATGGCCACCCGCAGCTCCAAGTGGCCGCGGTTCACCGGTTGCCCACCGCTGGGGTAGAGGCTGCTTATTACAAGGTTCTTTAAAAAGCCTTTTAAAGGCTTTTAAAAATAGCCCTGCTAACTTTCTATATCTTGTTGTTAATAAGGCATTTGACAGTCCCACATCACATAAGCAAACTAGGGAAATGTGGCCTAGAATAGATGAAATTACTGTAAGACGGGTGCACAACTAGTTAAAAGACATACTCAAAGAGTAATTGTCAATGATTCACTGTCAAACAGGGCGGGCAGATCTTGTGGGGTCCCACAGAAATCAGTCCTGTGCCCAGTATTATTCAATATTTTCATTAATGACTTGGGTAATGGAGTGGAGAATGTGCCTGTAAAATTTGTAGACAACATCAAGCTGTGAAGGATTGCAAACAGTATGGAAGACAAGATTAGAATTCAAAATGACCTTGACCAATTGGAGAATTGGCCTGAAATCAACAAGATGAAATTCAGTAAAGACAAGTGCAAAATACTTCACGTAGGAAGGAAAAATCAAATGCACAACCACAAAATGGGGAATAACTGTCTAGTTGGCAGTCACCAACTTCTATTGGTGAGAGAGACAAGTTGGTAGTACTGCTGAAAAGGATCTGGGTAATGTGTAGCTGAAAAAAAGGATAATATCATTCTGGGGTGTCGGTAACAGGAGTCGTATGTAAGAAATGGGAGGTAATTGTTCTGGTCTACTGGGCACCGTTGAGGCCTCAGTTGGAATCCTGTGTCCAGTTCTTTAGGGAAGATGTAGACAAAGCAGAAAGAGTCCAGAGGACAGCAACAAAAATGATAAAGGGTTTGAAAAACTTGAGGAAAAGTTAAAAAAGTTAAGGGCGTGTTTAATCTTGAGAAAAGAAGAGTGAAGGGGGACCTGATAAACTTCCAATATGTCAAGGGCTGTTATAAAGAAGACAGTGATTAATACTCCTCCATGACCACTGCTCCATATGCAGCAAGCCAGGGAGATTTAGGTTAGCTCTTAGGAAAAACTTTCTAACTATAAGGGTAGTTAGTTCTAGAATAGGCTTCCAAGGGAGAGTGTGTAATCCCTGTCATTGGAGGTTTTTAAAAAAACACAAACTTGGGTTAGGGTTAGGAGGTTGGACTTGATGACTTCGCGAGGTTCCCTCCATTTCTATGATTTTATAATAAAAACCTTTTTAAACAACAGGCCCATCCCTTCCTGACCTACACTCTGCCGTCTCACCGTTTCCTGTCACGTTTTGCCGCTGGCAGTCCAGGAGTCCCAGTTAGAAACTCAAGCTGTGTTTTGTCTGGATATTGGCGGTGCCCTTAGGAAGTAAGTTCCCTGTAAGCTGCGCAGCCACGGAGCAGCCGTCTTAGCACCGCGCAGGTGATCAGGGGACCTGCCGTGGCCAGGGGAGGGTCACCCCGGCCCCAACCTAGCTCGGACCCCAACCTGCCGGGGCCACCTGGTTCGGACCCAGCCGTGGCGCTCCTACCCTGGCTCGAACCCAGCCCTGGCCCGAACCTGCCGGGGGAGGGGTTCCTATCCCACGGCCCCAGCCCCGGAGCTGCTGTGGTGGGGACAGGTGCCTCTCCCTCCTAGTCCAGGTGCTGCTGCGGGGAAAGAGAACTGGGGGGAGTCCTCTTGCCCCGCCGGAGCCCCAGAGCACCCTCCTGCACCCCAAACCCCTCATCCCCGGCCCCCACCCCAGAGCTCACACCCACAGCTGGAGCCCTCATCCCCTGCACCCAAGCCTCTGTCCCAGCCCTGATCCCCCTCCCGCCCTCCGAACCCCTCGGCCGCATCGCCACCACATGATTTTTGTTCTGTGCACCAATATGAAGGTGATGTGTCACAAATACCTCCATATTGGTGCACATCACAAAATTCATTCCACACATGGGTGGGAAAAATTAGAGGGAACGCTAATCAGGATCCTTTTTGCACTGCCAGGGAAGGAAGAATTGCCACCTTGGAATCTGCTGCTGTCATCTCACTACTCAATACAAGGTGGAACACACTATATTTAGCAGTGACTCTCCGAGTTAGTTTCCCAGACCTGAAGAAAAGCTCAGTGTACGATTCAAAGCTTGTCTCTTTCACCAACAGAAGTTGATCCAATACAAGATGTTACCTCATCTCCCCTTGTCTCTCTAATATCCTAGGACCAACACGGCTACAACAACACTGCACACAACAACAATTGGTTAATAGGACCTTGAGGTTGTAGGGACCTCACGCTGTTAGGAACAGGGAGACGGAGAGAACTGGCAGCCCAGGTCCAAGCTCACGTTGACTCACGTAGCTGAGGCTGGGGTGACTCATGGCTGGGAAGCTGCCTTTTCACACTAGCGGTGATTCAGGCAACCAGGCAGGATTTGGTGAGGTGGCTCAGTAAACCACTAGCATCCTAGGGGAAATTAGCCGTGGGGAGGGAGAGGAGTGGATGAGACGTTGGACTCCCGGTGGAGAAAGGGTGGTCCTTGACCTGCACCCCATGAGAGAAACTCCAGCAACGTCAAGTGGTTTGCTGGGCTACACAGGGGCCTCTGAGGACCTGTAACTGCTTGGGGAGGGGAGGGCAATGAGAGAGGCCCAATCTTGCAGGAGTGCGTGCAGGGCAGGTCTGCAATCCATCCCCTAATGAGCTAGAAGCAATAGCGTGCGCAAACTGTAAGGTCACAGTGGGTGCCTCCCAGGTCTCCACAGAGCTAACACCTTGTAAAAGTCAGCTCAGCAATGATGCCTGCACTTTCCCCTTTTATAGGGTTTATTAGTGCGATTTAAAAAGCCTCCCCCAGCTTTTTTCCCAGCCTGGATCCGCTGTTGGGCTGCTGTTATGGTTTTGTGAGATTTTCTTGCTAAATTTAGTCCTCGTGTCTGAGCCTGACGTTAACTCAGAACAGGCCCGGACAACCCGAGGGCTGTGGAATGACTCTGCCTCCCCGATGTTTTCCTTGTGGTACCTTCCGGACCAGCCCAAGGAACATCGAAACAGGGTCCCTGCGTAAGCCACTAAATTGTGAAAACCTCGAGTCGTGCTTCTGCCCAACCCATCTCAGTACTGGGGTCTCCCTGGCCCCAGTCCCAGCAAATGCTTAGTGCCAAGCCTGTTTACCACACGGTCAGAGGAGCAAGCACAACATTTCCCATGAGCCATTGTGGCAGCCTGCCCCCTTGAGAAGTGTGGATTTTCTGTGGGAGCCCGCCCATGCAGTCCTACCATGCTCCTAGCAATGGGCGTGCTAGGGGGACACTCCATGGAAACGGGGTTCCTCTGGTAGATTCCTTTGCTAGGAAGTGTTCAGAAAAGGCTGTGGTGGACTAGAGGGGGTGGAGAGATTCCACCACTGCCTCTTTCCTCATGCCCGGCTCAGGAAAGGGGAATGTGAAGAATCTGAAGCAAATTCAAGATCTGCCTTAAGCCTAGACCATGCCAAGGGACCGACCGTATAACCCCCAGGATAGCCCAGATACTCCTCTCTGGTGGAGGGACCATTTCAGGAGGCATTTCTGCCAGACAGAACCATGGGGAGAGCAACCTAGATCCCAAGTTCCTCCATGATCTCCCATACCTTTGCCAGCTTGGGACCCGGCTCTTGCCTGTCAGCTCCTCAAATCAAGCTGCCCCTGAGCTGTCCCACGCTCCAGGGCTGGAAGCCAAGTGAAGGCGAGCAATAGAGGGTCTTTTCCACGTGGCTCTGCAGAGTTAGCTCCACACCCACAGCAGTTACATGCCTGAGCAAGAAGCCACAGCCCCAATCATAGATGGTGCCGAGTGTTCTCTGCAAGGCATTGTCAAGTCCCATTGAGGTCAGTCGGAGTCGAGGGGGCTCAGCACCTTGCAGCATCCGGGCCTGGGTTTGTAGCAGAAAAGGGGGCTAGGAAGGAATTTCCTTGGCAGGGAGTAATTTGAGAGATACCTAGCAGGAGCTGAGCTGTCACATTCAGGCCCTCAGGGCTCCATGCTTAGTGCTGGCCGGGAAGAGTTCACCATGCAGATTTCCACCCCCCCCCCGTAAGATGCATCTGTGATGTTGGGCACATAATGCCTCTGCTGCAGCAGTGACCTTCCTACTGAGCACTGCAACTCTGGGAAAAGGAAAGCCTTGTGCAGCAACTAAATGCAGCTCCCCACATGTACCTTCTGGGGCTCATAACACTGGGCAGCTTCATGCCCGCCTTGTTATCCCAGCCTCCCTTGTATCCCACTTTCCTTCTGGCTACAGTCATCTGCAGCCCTCTTCTCCTGAGCAGGAAGGCCACAAGCACCTGCCAGAGCTGTAACAGACTCTGTGTCTGCACATGGTCCCTGGGCTGCATAGGAATCTCTGAGACAGGCAGAAAAGGCTCCAACCCATTAGTCTCTCCCTCATGATCATGAGACAGAGAGTCTAGGTTCATTGCAAAGGGCTGTGTGTATTGGGGGGGCAGGGAGCCGGTAATACCCCTTTGCGACGTTTCTCCCCACCAGTTCGGTCTGGGAAAGCAGCGTCTTCTCAGTTGGCCCATCAGCATTTAGTATGGGGAGTTTTCTCCAGAAAGTCCCACACTGCGGGATCAGGGGCTCCACCCTAGGGGAAGGGGTTGTGGATTCCCTTGGTTTTGTTTTTCCCCTACCTCTCCAATAGGCTGCCTTTGTTTTTTACTGTGATTGTAGTGCCGGAGTGGCACCCTCTAACCCTAGGACAGCTGCAGTACCACTGGAAATTTCCACCCCCACATGATCTTCAAAGGAAACCTGCACAACACCTTCAAAAGACAAGCCTGGGAGCTTACATTCAACACTTTGCTAGACACTAAAAATCATGGACTGAATAGAGACCCTGGATTTATGGGTCATTACAACAATCTGTATCCCTGCTTCCCCCCGCCCGCAATCACTGGACAGATGTTACTGGGCAATTCCATCTTGAATGGTCCCTTTAAATGTGTTAATTACTTATGCTAAACAATCTGTTCCACCTTGTATTTAGCTGTGATGCTCTGTGTACCTTTGCTAGACCTGAAGAAGAGCTCTGTGTGAGCTTGATAATCTGTCTCTGTCACCAACAGAAGTTGGTCCAACAAAAGTTAGTACCTCACCCACCTTGTCTCTCTAATATCCTGGGAACAGCATGGTTACAACAACACCGCACACAATCTAGCTTTGGGGTTTTTCCCCCCCCAAGAGCCATTGCTCTGGAACACCACTAGAGGGTAGCAGTCACTCGCAGAAAGCAGATTCTTTAGCCATGTGCCCCACCTGATACACTTGAGATGAAGCTGGTTGCACACACACTGTCCCTCACCTGAGCGTGCACACCCCATTCTCTCACACACACTCCTGGCCTCATGTGCTTAGGCTGCTGCACACACATTTCCATAATACATGCTCACACTCTTACACACATGCTCACACACACACACACACATACATGGGACAGATACTGCCGTATAGCCCAACGGACCCATCCCATGGGAGATTCTGCAGCCCCCAGCTCACACTGGCTGTGTGTATGCATGCTCCGTTCAATACAGTGCAGCCTGGCAATGCATTTCATCCGGTATAAGTACTGTGAGTTCTTGTTATTATTTACTGAGATCTAACACCGTGCTTGGCATTGGGCACTTATTGTACAGGTGTATACATAGCACTGAAGGTGCCCTGCTGGCGTCTTTGTGGATATTGCAATCAGGCTTTCATTGCAGACCTGAGTAATGTTTGCCCATAACTAATAGCAAGCAGAGTTAAAGCTGTCAGACTACTTCATAGCTCTGTTGTTTACTGCTCTAACAATGTCTTGGTACAGGAGAAACTCCCAGGCAAATACTATGATTGATTTTCTTTCTAACTGCCTTTGGAGGAACCGGCAAACAAATGGGATATTATTGCACTAAGTAATAAACTGGCAACCCCAAGAAACTACAGCTGGTGCAGTGAATACACATCATCCATACATTCCCACTCCCCTGTCTCACAGTAGCAGAGTGTCTAAACCCTGGTCTACATTTAAAATTTAGATCAGCCTAGCTAGGTCGCTCAGCTATTCCCATTAAGCCGTAGTTAAGCTGACTGAAGCCCCAGTGTAGAATTTTTCTGTTGATCTAGCCCTGACTGCTCTGGGAGGTGGATTATCTACACTGCTGGAAAAAACCCTTCTGCTGATGTAGGAAGCATCTACACGCCGGCACTACAGCTGCAGCGCTGTATCTGTGCCACCATTGTGCCTGTAGTGTAGACATGCCCCTCCACTGTGCTGCCAGCTGTCCTGCAATCAATGGGAGGTAGACTTGCCTGAACTTTCGGAGGAGATGTAAAACTGAGGTCCTGAATCCTCAAAGATCGAGTGGCTTTTCGCAAGGGTTAGATGTATTCCCCCAATTACCAGGGGAGATTCCAGCCTGGATAACTTCACGTCTGCCTCCCTAAATGCCTCCTGCAGTTTCAGTTGGATACCATATTTTTCTTCCCATTCTGTTCTAAACTCTGCCATGTTCCACCCCTGAGGTTGCTGCATTTTTGTGGTGAGTGGAGTGATTCCTGGTTTTAGAACGATTTTGGATCCTTTAAAACAAAAGGCATGATATGAAATCTCAGGGCCATTATCAAGGTCATTGTCTACTCGGAGATGTCCAGATGAAGAGAGCAACAGAGAGTCCTGTGGCACCTTTAAGACTAACAGATGTATTGGAGCATAAGACTAACACGGCTACCCCTCAGACATGCGTTTGACGAAATGGGTATTCACCCACGAAAGCTTATGCGCCAATACATCTGTTAGTCTTAAAGGTGCCACAGGACTCTCTGTTGCTTTTTACTGTTACCCCTCTGATACCAGATGAAGAGCACTGTTTAGGAACTAGGTATTATTATTATTTTAGCAGTAGCAATATTAATCTCCCTCTGGCATTCCAGCATTACGAAGCGCTGTCCATAGAACAGAAATCCTCCTGCAGTTTTAACTATTACATCACATGACAGCCAGTGACTCCAGAATGCTGTTCTCATTTGCCTTTCAGCGAGGGGCAGCGTAAACGGCTTTAGGACCATGCACGCAAAAAGTTCTGTCCCAGAATGGCCGATGGGTTACCTCTTCAGACTCCTGGGTGCTGTGCCTTGCTTCCTTCAGAGAAATACCCTAATAACTCCCACAAGTTGCCATGATGCATCTATCATGTAGGGCTTCTAAACAGATATTGCTTGGTTTCACTGAGTTGCCACAGCACTAGCAAAAGCCCATACTGACGAAAGGGCAGATGAGGAATCGCTCATCCATCACATTGGATACACTGTACTCAGCTGCCATTGTCATGTCCTGCATGTGCCCTGCCCAGCCCTTAAAGGTTCTTTAACAAGGCTTTGGATCATCCCAAACGTGACCACCCTCAAAGACATTGTCCCACTGGCCCCAGGACACTTTGAGAGAGTAACACAGTGTGTGTGTGAATACCTTGGGAGATGATATACGGTACTTTTAGAAGTACCTATGTAGACCTGCACCCGTAAAGCTAATTTACTTTGGATCTGCCCAACTTTCATTGAAGACAGTGGGAGTGTTACTATTGGCTTCAGTGGAAGCTGGTGCTGGCATTTCAGTGTTACATTGCAGAATCTGGTTTTGATCCTGTCTAAGCCACTGGGAAAACTCTCATTTATTTCACCAGCTACAGGGTTGGGCCATAAGTGTTTCGATTCAAGAAGCACCTGGTTACTTGGGCCCTTGCACTAATGGCATTTAGGAATATCACACAGAGACTGGTAACAAAAACCAGACTGAGCCCCCAGCAGTAAGTCAGTCTTCTCCAAATCAGAGTCAAGTTCACCCTGCAGTTAGGGCCAGGCTGTGAGCCCTTTACTTGTTCTTGTGGCTCTCCTAGAGGATTTATCTCTGCATCTCTCCTCTATCTTCAGTCACCCCACTTTGGCTGTGGGGAAAGACTTTGGGGGGAGGGATACTCAGTGGTTTGAGCATTGGCCTGCTTAAACCCAGAGTTGTGAGTTCAATCCTTGAGGGGACCATTTAGGGATCTGGGGCAAAAATCTGTCTGGGGGTTCGTCCTGCTTTGAGCAGGGAGTTGGACTAGATGACCTCCTGAGGTCCCTTCCAACCCTGATATTCTATGACTCTATACTCACACAGATAAGGAGTGAGTTGACCCATGAGAGTAACTCCTGGAGGCAAACTTCTCATGTCACCTGTGCTTCATGTACATGGGACAAGCCTGTTTTCTAGCCCTATTGCAAAAAGACTAATAGAGGTTGGGTGGGTTGAGGAGTCTTGAGATTTCTGCATCAGGATTGAAAATGGTTCATCCCCGCAACACCAACAGATTTCAGCACCAGTGGGAGGAAGAACAAGGTGGGCCTGTTGACAAGCAGTGTCTGCAACGGGTCATTTCCCTCATATAGAAGGGCTCCAAGGGAAGAAAATATTGGAAGCCAAGACCTGGGTCTTCTTTCTCTCTTTAGCCTCCTCCACTCTCAGGGGCATAGGGCATGCACCAGTTTCCACCATTTATTTCAGTCTTGTGCTGGTCTGTTCAGGCTTCTGAATATCATGTGGATGGATTTGGTTTCTGTCTCTGTTGTTCTGCATAATGTTTCTCAAGGCCATCCTCTTTTTTTTTTTCTTCTTGTCCATAGTATCACTTGCTGTGAAAGTTGTGTTGGTGGTATCCTTCAAGGGTGTCCTAAATATGTCCATTGTTGTCTCCCTACCATAGTTGATGTTTTAGATTAGTTTGCTCTACTTAGAATTTCTGATGTTGCAAGCCTCTCTTTCCAGTGAACTCTGAAGGTCTCCTGCAGACATTTATTTGGAATGAGTTCATCTTATAAATTTCTGTTGTAGATTTCCATGACTCTGCTCCATAAAGGAGGACAGACATGATGCCAGTATGAAAAATTCATATTTCTGTCAGTGCCAATTATGCTACTTTTCCAAATCTTTTCAAGTTTATGGAGGTTGTTTGCTTCTCTTTATGTTCGTTGCTTAACATCTAACATGGTGTCACCATGAATGCACATCTCACTCCCTAGATCTGTAAAATGATGTATTTCTTCTAGTGTTTCTTTTTCCAGTCTAATGGTTGCTTTTGGAACATTGCTAGCCATATATTTTGTCTTCTCCTTGTTAAGGAACAAACTAACTTGTTTTGCTGTATCTGCCAAAAGCGAGGTCTTTTCTTCCATTAAGTGATGTGTTGAACTAAGTAGGACAATGTCCTCAGCAAAAAACACTTAGATCCTTGATTGTTTTAATTATTTTTTTCTGGTATTCGGTAGCATGCCCTAATGTTCCAAAGTCTGTCTCTGTGTATGGTGTCAAAAGACTTTTGGAAATCTATCAAACTTATCACAGTGGCTGCTTTCCACTCCACACTTTGTTCTATAATATGTCTGAGAACAACAGTATTGTGTGCACATGAACTTAATGGCCTAAAACCTGCTTGCTCCTCTCTAAGTTAAAGAAACAGCTTGTTTCTTGATGAGTACCTGGAAGATTTTGCATATGCCTTTTTTCCAGGCAAACAGAGTAACTTTTTTTCCATTGATCTCCTAAATTAATATCAAGTTCTAGTGGTAGGTCTTCATAACATATTTCTAGTAATTCGCTTGACCTGAGTCACCCGCTTTAAATACATTTCCACTCTAAATAAGGCAAAAAGGTGATCGGTCCCCTCAGAAACCCTGCAGCCCTTAGGCATTGCACCCTGACCTTCTCAGGCAACTGAAACTCATCAGAGAGAGAGGCCCAAGGAGCTCACTTCCCTCTTCTTACTTCCTCTTTGGACAAAATTAATGACAAGGTTCAGCTGTGGGGCCCGACTGTTTTAGAGGGATGGTATGGAGGGACCAACTCTAGGGAAGTCTATGTTGTTTATTCTCCATGGCTGGTTCAGTATTCTTGTTTGACTGCTAAGAAAGGGGGAAATTGGTCGGATGATTTTTTTATGATGTGGCTTCTAGGAATTTACCTGAGATCCCACCGGCTCATTTCACAAAGGCTCCCCAGAACTGCCATCCACTGCTGATGACTTTGTCTTCTTGGGCTGGATGGGAACTGGAAATTTAGCACCCAACAGTTCTGTAGCCCTTTCTTAATCTGCCGGGCTGTCTAGTCTTCCAAGCCCTATTGCTTGCAGTTGTGCCCCATGCCTGTGCAATGCAATGAAACACCAACTATTGATTGAATCACGTTGCACCATTGATCTAAGAAACAACCACCCCTGAGACCAAAGGGAGCCCAGTCTGAGAAATGATCCCACCCTCCAAATTGTTTAGGGATTCAATTGTAATAAAGAAAGGGCATCAATAGCCCAGTTCCCACCTCGCCCCAAAGAATGCTTTATTAACAATTCTAGCATGACTCACTTGAGCCCCTGAAGAATCTCCCATTACTGAGAGCCCAGGGTGAGCTTGCTGCATAATCAAAGCTCGCTGACCAGTGAGGGACCTCCCTGGTTTGCACAAGTATCACAGTCCCCTTGTCCTTTCAAGGAGCAGTTGATCTAGCACCTTGGTTTTGCTTTTTTACATTGATGGATGAGATCCTAGTACCGCCAGCAGGAACGCCTTGCTCTCTGCTCAACGAGAAGTCGTTCTGACCAAGGTCCATGGTGCCAGATCATTCAGAAAAATTGGGCAAGAAGAGGGTAGTTTCCATTGGTCACAGGTGAGGGGAAACGGACTGCACTTCCATTTGAACTATTTGCAGGGCCGGCGCAACCCATTAGGTGACCTAGGCGGTCACCTAGGGCGCTAACATTTGGGGGGCGGTGACCACGGCGGCCGGATCTTCGGCCGCCGCGGTCGGGGGCGGCATTTCAGGGGCGGGACCTTCCGCAGCCTAGGGCGGCAAAAAAGCTGGCGGCGCTCCTGACTATTTGGCTGTTAAACAAAAAATAATCCATTTTCCAAAAGGAGCCAAGGTCAACCTCTCGAGGTGCAAGTCAAAGTCCTGAGCTCCTTTGCCTATCGTCGAAACAGATGCAACCCCTCTCTATGCTGCCCCACCAATGTGCTCTAATCCTGAACAAGCTGGGACCCCCTTCGAGGGCAAAAGGGGAGTTCATGGCCCATTTGCTCCTTGACTTCTTCAGGGATTGCCTTGGTCTGCATACAAAACACGGACAGGGCTTTCTTCTACCTCTTCACATTCTCTCCTTTGAGAGGGAGAGGGATAATCCCAGAAGGGTCCCACGCTGCGAAGGACCTGCCTACATACCTCTCGTCCCCAGTCTCCTTTGTACCACACCGCCTAAGCCTCTCTCCCACCCTCTCCCCCTGCTCCTGAGCTCCCTCTGTCCCACACTGGCACTTTCCATTGGCTGGGGCGATGAAGGTCAGCATGATGGATTCATTGCACGGGTTGTATTCTATGGACTGATTTTCTTGCAAAGAGAGGTTATATTTTAAAACCGATGGGAGGGCAATTATTGGTTTTGTCAAGCCAGCTGTCATTCTGCATGTGTGGAGAGGCTATGTCACCTTCCTTTCCAAGTACATATGCATCTTGTGAGGCGGAGATCCACAAAGCCATCTGTATTCCAGGGCACGGGAGTAAAGACAGTCACTTGACTATAAACTTTCTCGGCTACATCAATCAGTCAGTGGTGCCATTTAATGTGTGGCAATGCAGGGGGATTGCTGAATTCATAACTTAGGCCTTCCATGGGTTAACCTTCTCCTGGGGAGAGAGGGGAATTCTGTCTCTAAGGTATATTTAGTCCTGGCCTATCTCAGACTGCTTCTCCAATAGACCTTGAATTTGACCTGGAAGGACCACGGGTTAATGTTTGTTCAGTTCAGTCATTATTTCCTGTGTTATGGTAGCACCTAAGAGCCCAACCACCATTGTGCTAGGCCCTGTACAAACACCTATCAAGAGGCAGTCCCTGCCCCAAAGAGCTTACCATTTAAATAGACAAAAGGCAGGAGAGGAAAGAGAGGAAAAATGGCAGAATCAGGAAATGAACACAAGATTTCTGATCCCCAGTGCAGTGCGCTATCCACTGGACCACATGGCCTCTCAATGCTAGGCTATTTTCAAGCATACTTCCTGAGGGGTGCGTTGTAGAATGCAGTTGCTATGCAGGAGGGGGTGAGGGGTCGGGCTCTGGGAGGGAGTTTGGGTGCGGGAG